>NC_056744.1:803544051-803699051 GCF_019279795.1 Protopterus annectens
GATACAGAAATAGAAAACACAAACTCTAATGAACAATGAACACCATCTGATTGAACTACTGAACCTGTTTCATGGCTTGTTATTCACCCATTGCTGAAACATTGCTACAACTTTAGCAAACTGACATCAGTGCTATTTTCAGAATATATATATTTATTAGGGTACGTGTCACTTCACCTAAAACCCATTTCACCTAAACTCATTTCACTGAGACCAAATCACCTAAAGCCCATTTCACCGAAAGCTCATTTCACCTAAAACTCATTTCACTGACAAGTAGCACAATAAGGCAAGTCAAAGGTATATGTCCTTTTCCCCACTGTAGTGCGATCCTGGAGTTAGTATATATATTAAGGGGGGGGTGTGGGGGCACAGCCCCCCACTTACTTTGGTTTCATGTTGTCTGGTTTTGTTTTACATTCGTTGGCAAAAGACACCCCCCAATGTGGGGGGCTGCACCCCCACACCCCCCTTAATATATATTCAAACACCAGGATTGCACTACAGTGGGGAAAAGGACATATACCTTTCAATTGCATTAGAGTACTACTTGTCAGTGAAATGAGTTTTAGGTGAAATTAACTTTAGGTGATTTAGTCTCAGTGAAATGAGTTTAGGTGAAATGGGTTTTAGGTGAAGTGACACGTACCCATTTATTAATATAGTGTTTGCTGGGCCAGCTACATATAGAAGTAATGGCATACTGGCTCACATTGGAGAGTGTATCACACAAGGAAAGCATAGACATTCAAGGAACCAAGTCAGTGTGAGGTAAGTATCCATTGTAGTTAACAGGTTATGAACTAGCCTTGTCAGTATAAGTTAGCCTCCCTCAGTTAGAAAGAGAGATTCATGACATTTGGAAGAATTCTGGGAAAGATGTCTCCAGACAACAAAGAATGAAGAGAGAAGGCTGCTGCAGGTCTCAAGGGGAGCTGAAATTATTTTGAAGTGCTGTTATTCTTAGAGAAGAACTGAAACTGTCTTTAGGAAGCCATTGTCCTGAGAAATGAGAAAGATATCTTCCTGTAATATCAGTTAAAATACTAAACTTTATAGATACTGAATTGCATTAAAATGAGTCTGAGAGTGTACTCAACTGAGTCTGAAGGTTTTATTTGCACTGATTAGATTGTTTTGACCCTGCAAATGTGAGGATGAATTTGTATAACTGAGTTATTCATTTTATTCTGCAAGCCTAAAGAAAACTTTATTTTCATTATTCTTGTAAATAAGCATGTATTTAGTGAATGTAAACCTGCACCCAGTGAGTCCAAATGACTATAAGCCTAACCAAAGGAAACCTTGGCAGTTTTTAGTGGGTATAACAGTTTTTTGGTAAACTGTGACTTTAAATCAATGGAAACTGGTGACATCAAAGCAAGAGGTGTTTGGAGAAACAAACTGAATGGGCAGATATAATTGCAATGGGTGTGGGTATATTAAGACTAATCAATGACTGTTACCATTTTTTAAGACTAATATTATTATTTTTAAAATGTTTCAGTAATACTTTGGAGCTTTTCTCCCTGAGCTTCCATTGCAAATAGACAACAACGCAATCAGACTTTCCTGGTAATCAATTGCCAATAAATAAGTAAATAAATAAATTAATAAATTAATCAAACAACAGCTGAGGCCAGTTACTTTTATCCACAGAGTGCCTCAGTCCCCTCTCTTTCTAGATACTTTATTGACCGTATACACATTGTTTGTCTAATTGCAATAAACAGGGCCAACCTTTGATGAAATGAAGACCTAGAAAAGACTCCTTGTGTCCCCTTCCTCAGTACGCCATTCTTCCTACATCACACATCCTTTAGTGCTTCCCACCCAGTTTCCTCCCATATTGGCCTCTAGACACCATCCCTTCAGACTATTACTTTCTTGTTTTTTCACGCTTGACCTTATTAATTATTTTTTTTTACATCCTTATAACACAGTCTAACTGTCCAAGATTGCACTGCAGAAGCATAGTTAGTGTGAGGCAAAGGGGGAAGCTGTACTGGATGCAAGGTGTCAGGGGGTACAATGGATAAATGCTGACTGATGATGGTAGCGCAATAACAGCATTGAGTTTCTGAATGCCAGTGTCCCTTTTGTGGTCATTACTGAAGTGATATGGCTTCAGCACTCCATGCATGATATTCAAAACAAATGTAGCCAATTACTTGTTACATTTGTAGCAAATGGTTTACTGCAGTTATTCTGAGAGAACAGACTGAGAAATCTTTTTGAAATCAGATTACCTATTTTTATTTTTTTTCTTTCCTCATTGACTTGAAGGAAAAAAGCTTTTTTTTCCTGAGTTGAGGAGGAGTTGTCACATTGGGGTACTGCACTGGGTAATGTAACACCTAGATATCACTGTGATGCACTATAATAACTGCAGAGGAAGAACTAAATTAAGCCGGGTTGGGAGAGTGGCCTAATAGTTAAGGTGTTTGTCTTACAAACACAAGGTACAGGGTTTGAATCTCACAGGGGATAATTGGCTAGGATTAAAATGTCTTGCAAGGGCAGTTAGCCTAGTACTAACCTATGAACCAAGAACACAGACTACTAGATTCTCTATGGTGGAATTTAGATCCTTTTTTCTAACCATCTGATCCAATGATAGCCTGAAACAAATCATGAGTAAGGAAATAAATTCAGTCAGTTTTTTTTATTTCAAGGAGGAAATATGTTGTCATCAAAGCTTATGGTCCAAAGCTGACAAAAAGTAGTTTCTGATAAAATGAGCATATAAATGCTTGAGGATGGATAAATCATATGCTTTAATACTGATTGCCTTCCTACCCCAAAAAGATAGTCACCTTTTGGGTAGCCAACTGGTGTTAGATTGAGATGAAAGTGAAAAAAAACAAATGACCACATTCATTTATTTGAAGTTGTCGCTGTCATACATATACACAATATGCCTCATCATTCCTATTACCCTAAAAAAATGCAGACTTCTATGCACCCCTCTAATATAAGACTTGGACAAAAGTGAAACAAAATGCGGCTTCAGTATATTTCAAGTTGTTGCTTTCAGGCTTATATAAACAGCATGCCTTTTTATCCTGCCCCAGAGATCACCATGTGTACATGTGTGATGCTTGATTGTGAGGAAAGTGAAAAAAAATCTTCTTCTTCTTTTGGCTTTTCCCAGTTAGGGATCGCCACAGCAGATCATCTGTCCGCTCATGATTGGCAGTGGAGTTTTATGGTGTTAAGTTGCCAGCCCAGCACCCAACCTTCCACAGAAGGCACACATGCACACACACTCACACCTAGGGCCAATTTGAAGTGTCCAATCCACCTACTGCATGTCTTTGGGAGGAAACCGGAGCACCCAGAGGAAACCCACGTGACCACAGGGAGGACATGCAGACTCCGCACAGAAGGCACCCCAGCTGAGAATTGAACCGGAGAACCTCTTGCTGTGACGCGGCAACACTAACCACTGCACCACCATGGCCACCCTCAGTAAAGTGAAAAAAAATAATGTAGTATATTTCAACCAGTTGTTCCTAGACAGCACATTATTGCTAAACAAATTCTGGAGACCTTCTGTGCATATCTCTGAGGTTTGATTGTGAGTAAAGGTAAAGAAATAATAAGTAGAATGCTCCCAACTCCCACCAAGGATATAGTAATATTTTGTAAGCTCATCTGAGTAAGTCTAGTGTTAGAAAAGGTGGGGCCCATGGCAGAGGTTGGGGATGCTGCCCAACTAAGAGGCAAGGGTCTGGATTTATCTCAGAGGTCTGACTGCAATAAAATGACCACAGTGCATATTTTGCCTTTTTTCACACAAGCAACAGACACAGTAAAGTATTTTAATTTGCTTCATACAAAGAAAAGATAATGGCTATTTGACCTGAACAAATAACATACACAGAAATGTACTGCAACACCATTAAATGCAACACAGATACACACACACACACACACACACACACACACACACACACACACACACACACACACACACACACACACACACACACACACACACACACACACACACTTAAATAAACATGCATATCTTACTATTCTACAGACTGTGTGGCACTGCAACCAAATTGATCAGAATACTGTTAAATAAAAAATAATGAACAAAGCATCCATATGTCATACCATTACTGTCGGATACATTTATGAGTACTTTCTCTTTTGAGTTAGGCTGTCTCTGATACCTGAAGCATCCTCAGAGTTCAGATGTCGTGTCATGCATTTTATGATTTATTTTTGAAATATATTTACTTGTTAACTGTTTTTATTTCTAATAGCCAAAAAGTTATGTATATGTCCCCACACGTTCTTTGTGTACCCAGACAAAATTGGTGATATTATGTTTTTACTCATGCACATACATACTAGCACTGCACACTTACCTTCAGACAAATTAAAGGAATGACAATTCACATTCCACATGTTTTGTGGTATTAGAGGAAACCAGGATAGATGTGTGCCATACCACACAGAGACAGGAAGGACATGTAGACTCATCTCAGAAGAAACTGCAGCCAAAAACTCAACCAGATAAGCACTGTGAAATGAGAATGGTATTCACAGCACCACTTGCCAATGATCTGTTGATTTCACATGCCTAGATGCCAGAGATAGACACTTATTATATATGATGCTGATGTTTATCTGTGATGGATAGAAAATGAAAGAAATTATGGTCAACTTGTTACTATTAGATACACTACCCACATCTACACACACCTACAAGTATAAGCCACAGCAGCAACTATTTTTCATCAATTTCAAACAAATAGAGTATATTACGTGACATTATCCTTCCCAAGCTAGATCAGTGATTGTTAATCTTAGATTAAATTTCTATACCCATCAATTTTAGCAACTTTATTTATTGTAAACAAATTAGATGCCTGATTATGACTGAAAAAATAGCCACAGTAAAGTATTCCAACTTGCTAGATACAACTGCACTTTAGTATGGGAAAGCCATATTAATGACTGTTTAATTTGATTGTGACAGCAAAGTCACTCATTTTAATTCACTTTCAACCCTTCTACCTAGCGACTATAGACACATTGCTGACTTTGTGCACCTCTGATGTTTGACTGTGGAAAATATAATGGTCAAAACAATGTATTTCAAATTTGTTTCACACAAGCACACAATATCCACATTAAACATAGTCAGACATATTTCACACAAATGTAAAAATAGTCAAACATATTTCACACAAATTCACATTAATCGTGTAAGGCCAGATGAATGACTGGGTAAATGAGAAATTGGCAATAGGGTCAGTCATGTTCATCTACTATTAGTCCCTGTACCTAGTAATTAAAGCTACTTCACTGAATGTGTACACTTCTGATATCTGATTGTAATTAACCAAATATAACAGACACATTAATAAAGTGTTTCAACTTTGTTTCACACAAACTCTAGCTACAATAAAGTATTCTATTTTGATTTTCACAAATAGACATTTGTTAAGTAAAGCCAACACAATGATAGTTTAATTTGATCAAGTGACAGCAGGGTCAATCATTTCATCAAAACACAGCCCCCATCCCCAACAATTTTAATCACTTTGTTGACTGTGTTCACCATAGATGACTGCAATTGCCACAGTACTGTATTTTATCATTTTCATACACGCAACAGCCATAGTAAAGTATTTCAACTTGCTTCATGCAAGTATGCATTGGTCCTTCAAAGTCAAGATAATGACTAATTAACACGAGCAAACAATATACAGTATAATTTACTGCAACACCCTTGAACACACACACACACACATACACACACACACACACACACACACACACACACACACACACACACACACACACACACACACACACACACACACACACACACACACACACACACACACACTAATGTATATCTTACTATCTTGCAGACTGGGTAGCACTGCAAACAAATTGATTAGAGTACTATTTAATAAAAAATCAATTATGAAAAATTTTTTCCATGTGACATGTTCTCACTGTTAGGATACATTTTTGAATACTTATTCAGGCTGCTTCTGGCACCTGAAAAAGCCTGAGCCGATGTAAGGAATTCGACTGCAGCGTATAGCAACCCAAGCTAAAGCCACAGAGATGTCATTTCTATACCCTTGAAATGACAAGAGACACTGGAATAAGGTGTAATCACCTTATTCTCTATGGGATCATATGCACAAAGACCATAACGCTATCATGCTTTACATATGACCTGCAAGCCAAGTTATTCTGCCTGAGCTATTTCTACCCTATCTATGCAATTCAAGTAGGTCTGTGTGAGTGAATGCTGCTTCATAAAAGGGAACTAATGACTAGTAAAACTGAAATCATTTTTTTGCTGGATTGTTGAGTCCTGCTAACTTGTCTTTCATAAAGACCATAACCCTACATGCACCACTGAAATGGATTGCATTGAGTGCTCTTTAGTGGCTACTCAATGCAGCGAGAAAGGTTATTTACTATAATGACTGTGTGATCTGTTCAAACCTGGGAGTTTTGCAACTAATTCTCAAACTGTGTGCACTGTAATGACTGTGTTTTACTAAAATAAAGTGCAAATGTTTTGTAGACAATTGCAAACTCTAACAAGGATCTTCAAGCTGTCTACATGAAAAAAGTACTGCTATGTACCACCATTATAGCCAAATAACCTCTTATCTTGATGGCAAACCACAGACCCACATATACTGGACTGTGGGGTGATATATGTAATTATCAGAAACAAAAAAACAAGAAATCCTGCCTAGTGATGGTACTTCATATGGAGCCTAGTCAATGACATTTCATATCTGACCATTTAACGTGGATAGACTGGTAAGGTCACAGATGACTGATTTAATACATGTTATAAAATTGTGGTTAGAAACTAAATTAAATGATGTAAGAGAAAAAAATATAAATCTTTACTGTATCTACATCTGTTAGGGCTGTACTTAGTAATTAAACAAAATGTGTTTCTCAAATTGGCCCTAAGCATTCTGGACACTTAGTTACTTCAGTAGAAAACATGTTGTAAGTCAGAAATATAAATCATAATTCAGACTTCTATGTACTTAGGGCTAATGATCTGCCTTCACTGTATACCTTCACCTAAGCATATTTCTTGAATTGTGAACAAACAAAAAAAGCTCTACCATCTGAATTGATTTGTTTTAAGTGTTCTAGGACAGACCACATTGGCAAGTACTACACTGTGAATAATAACCCGCCAACTATTAAAACAAACTGTACATGAGACTGCACCCTTGGAATGCAAACAAACTGCACCTGAAACTATGCCTATGCATGCCTTGCCTATGGAATGTGTTGCACTGTTGTCTACTACAGCTGCAGAGTCTGCTTTGTGGCATTGTTGCTGTGACAAAGCTACTCAACTGCAGCAGTCTAAAGCAGATGGAATAGAATTGCAAGGACTGATAGACTCGAGGAGCATGACTAGATTAGTTAGAACATCATATGTTTACAAGTATTAAATAACTGGTACACAGGAAATTCAAGTAATGTGTGTATGTATATATGGAGACAAGAAAGTGTATGCTGTAATGAGTACAAATGAAAAAAAGATTCTAGGAGAAACATTATACTCATTAGCTTTACCACCTCACTTAGCCCATTTTCTGATAATTAGTCAAGACTTTCACCAATTCAAAGAACTATGAAAAAAATGTGTGGAAGAAAGATGTTCAAACCAGAGCAGTAATCAAAGGTTTCCCTTTCCATGTTGTCTTACTTTATATTCCTTGATGGACGGACAAAAATGTGTGGAACTTGAAACTTCATAATGAACCAAAAATTGGATCTGGGTGGATTGGACATACATTTGGTACTGTTTATCAAAAGGTCTCTATAGCTGAGATTATATAAGAAGCCAGGGAATGACCAACAGTTAAGGTTACACTAAGAAATAGGAATAGAGAGAATTAAAGAATAATTTTATTCTTGATTAAAAGTGAAAAGGGAGCCCAAACAGAGTCATAAGCATTCCCATGCTACATCAAAGCAAACAGGCAGTCAGAAAAGGAAGTATGATTCTAAAGATAGAGAAACCAAAGTACCTACTGAAGTAGGGGAAATTACCCGTTTCCTCATCAGGAAAAACATATGTTTTCATGAGTTACCTTTCACAGAAGAGGAATTAGATAAAGAAGAAAATGTGGTACTTGTATTTGTGAGTCAGAAAGTCATTTCCTACTCTGTAAAACAGAATAAGGATGTAAATGTTGCTAACCTGGCTGACCTACATGTAAACCATATTACCTTCAAAAAGCCCAGTGGGAAGACAATATACTTAGTAGGATTAGACAGAATATAGCAAGTATGGAAAGGGAACCAAATGAATATCATACCCACACATTGAACAAAGAAATGACTTCCTGTACATGGCGTCTGAAGATAAGAAACAAATTTTGATTTGGTTGTTAGTCTTAAAGCCCTTTAGAGCACCTATAATTAAGTTATTATATAGCCATGTTTATGATGGTCATTTAGTAATGGTTAAGAGCAAGGTTAATATTTTGGCCAGATTTTATTAGTCTGGAATTATGAAGGAAATAGATTAGAGCACCTATAATTAAGTTATTATATAGCCATGTTTATGATGGTCATTTAGTAATGGTTAAGAGCAAGGTTAATATTTTGGCCAGATTTTATTAGTCTGGAATTATGAAGGAAATAGAGGACTTCTAGGCAGCATGTCCAGAATGTCTAAGTGCATCATCCATTTCAGGGTTTAACAGCCCTTTTACACCCTTATGTTTCATGGAAGTCTTATATGAATAGATAAAATGAACACTGAAGCCTGAGTGAGACACCAATATTATCCAGTTAATCACTGAGTATGTAACAAATGTCCTATGGCAGTACCCTTATAACGATTAGTATATAGCAAAGGAGTTAACACTGCTTTATTTCTAGAGTAGGAATCCACTGAGAAATTTTTACTAGCCATATTAGCCTACTCATGTACAGGGTAATGAATGAATTTTATCATTTTTAGTGAAACGACTGAAAACATGTGTGTGCACCCCTCAAACAAAACAGTTGAATGCATTAATAAGCTGCTAACGTCCATTTTATAGAGGGTCATGGAACAGGAGGAGAGGAAATCGGAGCATCTGCTGCCACATTTTTTCCTTGCTGTAAGGGAAGTACCCTAAGCCTCAGATGAGTTCAACCCATTTGAACTACTACATGGGTGTCATCCTTGAGGCTTGTTGCATATAGCAAAAGATAAATGGAAGGAGGGAAAATGCACCTTTTAAAAGGTTAGACCATTTTATAGTCATATCAGATAGGTTGGAAATCATAATGTTACAGTTAAAGAAAATATGTAAAGAGGTCAAGTAACACAACAGACATTACATAACAAAAATGTTTGTCTCAAAGAGTTTAAATGAAGAAACAAAGTACAGGTGTTTTCCCACTACTGAAAATAAGTTCCTTTCAAAGTGGAAAGGACCAAGTCACGGAAAAGGCAAGTAAGCTGTGGAGTGAGACAACTTGGAAAGGGAAACTAAAACAATTATATCATGCAAAATGTTGTAATTACTTTGAGAGAAAAAAAATTTCTGTATTGGTCAAATGTTTCCTGGAATTCATTAATTCTAATGCGCTGGACCAGCTCGTTCTTACTCCCACTAGAGGTAGCAACATCCTTGACCTGGTCATTACTAACATGAATGACCATTGCTCTACACCAGTAATCAACTCCTCCCTGGTTAGATCTGACAACAAACTAATCACCTTGAAAATCCACATCCCTCCCGCCCCCATGCCCTGCAAAGTTAACCACCATGAAAAACTTCTCCAAAGCTAACTTTGGGCTCCTAAGAACAGAGGTGGCAAACTTCACGGCACCCATGCAAATGGATAATAGTTGCATGATCACTGAATCATACACCAATCCACTGTACGAACACGTACACAAATGCATGGATCTCACCATACCCAATAGAACCAAGACACTCTCCTCCAAAAAAAGGAAGCCAATCTGGTGGTCCCCTGCCATAAACAAACTCTACAACAGAAGGAGGAAACAGATGCGGAATAAGGTGAAGTCCCAAGACTGGAAAAACTCCCTTATCAGCCTCAACAAAAAGTTGAGATCCATCATCAAATCCCCTAAAGCTAGCTATGAAAACAGAATTGCAGCAGATAGTAAAGACAACCACAAGGTCTTCTATAGTTATGTAAAGAACCTCCACGGCAATACCCATATTTACTCTTGCTACTGCACAATGGTACCTCCTATACTGATCCAACAGATATTGCCAATATACTGGCTGACAGATTCAGTGCCACCCCCCCAAACGACCAATCACAATACCAGGAGATTGCCAGGCACCTAGTATTACTGCTGCACAGGTTAAACCAGCACTGCCCAAGGCCAAGAATACAGCCTCTATGGGACCTCACAGTATCCCTGGCTGTGTTCTACATGAACTGCAGAGTGAACTGGCACCTCACCTTTGTGCTCTGTTCAATCACAGCCTCACCTCAGTCTTTATCCATACCGAATGGTGCACTGCTATAGTCATCCCTCTCCACAAAGGAAGAATGACTACAGACCCTGTGAACTATTACCCCATTAGCCTGACAAGTCTGATATGCAAAGCTATGGAATGTATCTTCATGGACCTAATAAACAAGGATATAGGGAATGTCCAAACTCTGGATCCCACACAGTTTGGTTTTGTGAAGGATAGATCATGCCTGCTCAACTTGGTCAACTTCTTTGAGTCAGTCACCAGAGCTGTGGATGAAGGCAAGGTGGTTCATACAGCCTACCTTGATCTGACCAAGGCCTTTGATACCATTTCCAACTCAGGAATCATAGAAAAACTCACTAAGCTAGGCATCAACCCCTATATCACTAGGTGGGTTGCAAACTGGTTCACAGATAGAACCCACAGTGTGAAAGTAGCTGACTCCAAGTCAGACTGCCAACCAGTGACACATGGAGTCCCACAGGGATCAGTCCTGGGTCCTCTCTTGTTTGGTATCTACTTCTCAGAAGTCCAGTCCAACACAAAGGGACTCTTGCTGACAAAGTTCACAGATGATTGCAAGTTGGGTGCCATTATTAACTCTCCCGAGTGATGTTGACATCCTACAGAAAGGCCTCACTGAGACTAATGACTGGTGTCAGAACCATGGCCTTAAGCTCAATGCCAAAAAATGTGCCGTCATCCCCTTTGGGAAAAAACAGTTCCCATGAACTACTACATCGATGGTGGTCCACTGAACACAGAAGTCATTATAAGAAATCTGGGAACACAGGTTGACAACAACCTCTCTTTTGACCACCACACTGCCACTGTGGTCAGAAAGTCCTTCTATGTGACACATTTCATTACTAAGGGTTTTGCATTCAGGAAGAAAGAGGTCATTGTCTCCCTCAACTCTTCTCTCATTAGGCCAATCATTGAGTACAATGCCCCATTTGGCATGTACCTCACTAGACACCTGCAACAACTGGAGAGCCCGCAAAAGTACCTCACAAAGAGGATCATAGGCCTTAAATGCTTGTCCTATATGGACAGGCTCAAAAAAATCCAACTATTCTCTGTCTCATATCGCCTACTTAGAGGTGATCTCTGTTTGACGTATAAAGTCATGTCTGACCCAGCTCTGTTAGAAATGCTACATCTAAAGAAATCCCAATCCCTCTGCACCACACACTCCAGAGACCTCAACCTCATTACTCCAATCAACAGAACGTGCTGGAGGGACAGGTTCATAACCCAGGGACTGCCCATGTTATGGAATAGACTTCCCATACATGTCAAACAGAGTACCTCATTGGCCCTCTTCAAGAGAAATCTTGATGAGTGGATGGGAAATAGAAAATTCACCCTGGGGAATCACTATCAGTGGCTCTACTCTACAGAGGCACTGGAAAGTCAGGTGGCACGATGCCAGGGTAATCCTATGGGCTAGGCTTGTAAAGGCTCCAGGGTCATTAGCCTAGTACACACCTATGAACCTATGAACATTGAACTTATGGTTGCAGAAGATGTTAAGGACACCCACATCATGCCCAGCATTTAAAATAGATGAGATATTATCATAATTCTAGCAACAGAGTTTGAAATTAGAAGTAAAGATGCATTTTTCACGTTTCCTGGCAAAATCCGTTTAACCCAGAACAACAATGAAACTGTGCCTGATATAAAATTGTATTTGAAGCCATCCCAAATACTGGAGTCTCAGTGCTAAGCAGTTAGGGAAGATATACAGAAAATTATCAAAATTGAGATCATCAAAGTGAATGAAAAACATTTTTTTTTTCAGCCCCCACCCCCCCCAAGGCTGAGAGGCCTATAAGATAGAGTGGTTTCATAAGGTTGAATAGTATTCAGAAATTTTGATTCCTCGCACTTTAGATCTAACCTGAGGTGATTATCAAATTTCACTAGTTCCAGAAATTAAAGAAAATATGGTAACTGCATGCCAGAAGGAATGTACCATTATCAAGTCATACCTATTTTCCTCTAGAGACACACAACAATCCAGAGGCTAATGGATACAGTTCTTAAACTACATACCAGATATGTAGCAATCTACCAGGTTAGTATTGTGGTATTCTCTGTAGATTATGAAAGCCATCTCCTGAAAGCTGAAGCCATCTTGAATTCCATATGGTAGGCAGGACTAAATGCCTGTCTTGCTAAGAGCAAACTGGGAATAACAGAAGCCTGCTGTTTGGTTATACCATTAGTAAAAAATTATTAAAACCTGAAGATGAGAAGGTGAAAACTTAAAATTGGTGTGCACTTACTTCTAAAAACTAATGAAAGTTTTATTGGGTCTGGCTAAGTACTATAGAATGTACAGACTGAACTTTACTACATTTGTGTGCCCCTTGATAGATGTGACCAGGGAAACAGCCCCCATGAAAGCTACATTGACAGCTGTGGCTGATCAGGCCTTCCAGCAGATAAAAATATGTTCTGAACCACTCTTAATGGCCTCAGGCTTTTCTAACCAGTTATCTGTGTTTACAGATGAAAGTGAGAGTTGGTGTAGTTTTATCTCAGACAGTCAACAAAGATGACCATCCTGTGTACTACTTCAGTAGGAGGCTCAGTAATGCTGAGTTAAGGTACTCTGCCAGTGAGAAAATACCTGGCAATAAAATGGGCACTTCATACCTTAAGTATTATTTCTTAGGAAGATGGTTTATTTTATCACTGACCATGACCCTTTGAAGTGGTTATACCAGCAAAAAGACTACAGCCACAAGCTCACAACATAGAAATTGACCCTTCCACCATACATTTTTCAAATATCACCATCTAGGTCATGCCTCTTCTAATGATGCTGGGTTGCCATGGGTCAACAACCAACAGATTACTGGATGCAGGGATAGATGGTTTCGTAAGTGGAGTTGAGTCATGTAATATATCATATGTAGATCAAACTACATGTACAAGGGTGGTACAGTGGCTAGTACCAGGCAGTATAATATGCAAGGAATCTACAACCTTTCAGGCAACCAAGTCAGAGTCAGGCAGGTATCCACAGTGATTAGAAGGGGGAACAATCTGTCTCTGGCAGTATGTTAGCTTCTATTAACCACAAAAGAGATCTGTGGCCTTTTTAGGTACTGGGAAGATTCTAGGAAAGGAGCCCCCAGACAGCTATGACAGAAGACTTGAGGAAAAAAACTGAACAGTGTTTGAGAAGTAGTTCACCTGAGAAAAAAATGTGAAACTGTTTTTGAAAAGCTGTTGTTCTGAGAAAGAAGGAAGCTACCTGCTTGTATAAGAAAGTCAGACCGATACTTGAAAGTACTGAATTATTGTAGAAACCAAACTAAGAGATTACTGAACTACTGAAATGGACTCTGAAATTATAAAACTAGATTGCTGTGAGCCTGTATCTGTAAGAAAGCATTTGTATGATTGAGTTTTACTTTGTATGTTATTTCCTAATCTACAAGAAAGCATTATTTCTTTATCCTGGTAAATAAACATGTTTATCAGCTGCAAAACTGGCACCAGTGATGATTTCTGTGAGTACAAGCCTAAACAAAATGGTATATTGTCTAACTGTAAACTTCTGCCCATTTTGGCTTTGACTAAATCCACTCTGTCCTGACTGATGTCATCCATTAGTGATACATGGTCTAACATGGATGCAGTGTGCCTCACAGTTGCTGTATTTCCAAGTCTTGCTAAAGTAGTCTGCATTATTAACCAATTGTTTTTTTTCTTTCTCCAACGGTTTAATAAGCTTAAATCTTCTTACTCCTCTTTTTTTGAAATTATCACATGCATCTCTAACCATTTAATGTAAGTTATAATAGAACATTCTACTAAATTCTATCTCTTTTGAATCATCTGTAGGGGCAATTGTTCCATATAAATATGTCATGAGATCTATCTTTTGGTTTAACAATGATACTTGCCACAGCACCATTGATTCCTCAGGCCTTGTGTACTGTTATACATCCTTTATTATTTAATCCTTTCAGGTCACCAGCACATCTCTGAAATGTCCTTTTATAAGGCTCCATTAAAACATACTTCTGCTTTTATGCTACAAAACTAATTGTTAAGTTTTCTAAAAACAAACTGTTATTCTCTATAATGGCTACTCAATTTTTGGCCACCCAAATGGTCTAGAAGGTTTCTAATAGTCAGTCCTCCTGACTCTTTAAATGTTGTTAAATATCTGTGTATTTAATATTATACCTCTCTTCTTCTTTCATTTTTCATCTTCATCAGCTGAGCCTTAAAAAAAGAAAGGCAAAATAAAAATTGTTGTAAGATTAAGATATTGCAAATTGTTTGTCTTGATGCCAGGATGAGATTAGCAAAATAAATCATTATCCCTCATTAAAATATGGGTTTCCAATTCTTGCTTATTTCTGATGAGTACATTTACTGCACCTGAATTCCTTCATCAGCAAAGGATATTATCTCGTACTGCTTCTTACCCGCAGTGGTGGTGCTGCAGTAGCGTTGTCGCCTCACAGTAAGACGCTGTCTGGTTCAATTCTCAGCTACAGTGTCTTCTGCGTGGAGACATGCGTGAATGGGCATACCTTCATTGAAGGTTGTGCGTCAGGCCTGGCAAGCCGGTATGTAAAAATCAACTGCCAATCATTAGCGGACCGGAGTTCCGCTGTGGCGACCCCTAAGCCGAAAGACACACGCACACTGCTTCTTACTAGTAAATAGATTCATTATTTCTCTCTTTTTTTAGCACTGGTTGGTTACCTATTACAAAAAGCATCTCTTATTTAAAGTGCACTCATTCTGAAACAACTGGGTCACATCAATTACCCTTCTCTTTGGAAATATACTATTCCACCTCACCCTGTCCTATTTACTTACATCAGTTGCTAAAGGTGCATTAATGTCAAAAAGATCACATGACTTAAGTAAGATGATGAACCTTTCTTCTTCTTGGGCTTTTGACTCTGGAAGTATCTCTTAACAGGTGAGAGGATACTGCTGACAACAGCTCCTTATCAGAGGTATTTGACTAGTTACTAGGGTAACTGGGGTAATGTAATTTCAAAAAGTAAAATGTGATAGTACAAGAACTTAAGCAAATGCTAAAGCTTGATGTAATAGAGTAACACATTTTGAAGAGACACTTAAGATTAATAATGTGACATGGCTATATGTTGATACATGAAAAGCAGAAACATCTTGCTAATGTTCCTGTGCTTCAGAGTTACAAGGGTTGATTCCCTCAGCCTCCATTGCCTAACTTGGTTACTCTGAGCAAGTCACTTAACCAGACACTGCTCTGGGCTGAGTCTGAAAAAGATCTATGGAGATCAGTGCTCTACCCTGGAAAACAAATACAAATAAATAAATAAACCATGAGAACGTGAATAGTAGGCAGTGAAAGCACACCCCTATATGTGATGTGTGGGCACCAACATTGATATTACCACCAGGGATTCAATTGTGGGAACAATAGCTACCACTGAAACTAAAACATTCCCTCTGTCTTTTAATGGTACCACCTGTGGCATTCTTACTCACCTATACTTCCCTTGCTAGTGACCTTTATCAGTAACACAAGTGCATGACACATTTACGGCAGGGTTGCATTGTGCAATCTTTACCACCAACTGCATTCACTCCTCAGATAATACTTTCCCATATTCAGTCATACTGGGCACACACACACACACACACACACACACACACACACACACACACACACACACACACACACACACACACACACACCAACCCCCCACAGCCATTCCAATGTCCCATTAATTAGCTATTTCTCCCCAGTTACCATAAACACTTCTCAAACCTCTCAGTATGCATACCATTTTGTTCTTTACTTCTACAATGACTACGGATATTTGGATTTAATTTAAAACTTTTATTTCAAATTTTATAGCACAAACACTAGTAGACATTTGCTAAACAAAACAATACAGTGTCACAATGAAAACAGACTTAGTTTTAACAGTAAACTTCTCTGCCACTGAAACTCACATTCATTGAAATAGCATTGAAACTCGCATTGAAAGAAAATGCATTTGGCCAGTGGCAGAGAAAGTTTACCTTTGGGATGTTTTCAAACCATAGGCCCCTTGCACACATTTCCAGGACAATGCATACATGCATGTGTTCTTTGATTCACCTTCTTGATTGTGTTAAAGTATATTCCTTATATAATGCAGCACCACTTGTTAGAGCATGTTTTAAATTTGTAGTTTTAAACATTTTTCCACTAAGCAATGAAACAATACATATAACTTAATAATGACAAAACTGTCCATTTTAGAACATTTCAACCATAAAAGGCCACTCAGATTTTTGTTATTACATCCAACAATACTAGTCAATATACACAATTTCTGCAGAAGTAAAGATAATTTAAATAATTCCACATTAAACATATCTGTAACTAATGAAGAGGTCGCTGCTAGTAAACAACTTTATATTTCAGTGTTTCACCTACAAATCCAGTGCCTGCTACCCTTGAAAAATAAATTGCCTATGTTATAGTAAAAAAAAAAAATTGGTAAGCTGGTAATATTGCAATAGGAAATGTATGTCAAACTGACAAAGTTACTAGGCATCTCATCCAAAGGAGGATACACTCAGGACTGTAGCATCCCTCCCTCTTAAAGTACAATACAGTATAAGCAATCCATCTACATGCTGTGGAGTAGAACCCACAGCCTTCTGGATCAAAAAAGCAAGCATGCTACCTTTTATGCTACGATCACTTGCTAAACAAAACAGACATAGCATGAGCAGCAGTTAACCTCTCTTCACAATTCCTTGGAAAATGCACCGAAGCTTACAATTTCTTGCAAATGCACTGAAACTCAATTCCTTGAAAATGCACTGAAACTTCTTTGTTACTAGTTAGTGTAAAGGATTCACGCTCTTGTTTCCTGTAACAAAGGTTCAGGGTTTGAGCCTGAGGAAATTTACTAATCTGCATAGCTCTCAACTGTCCAGAATATCCAGACTTTTGTCTTACATTTTTGGTCTATTCTCACAAAATTTGTGGTTTTCTGCTAAATTACTGAGGACTGAAATTTCTAAATGATGACATAAGTTTGAGTTTCAGACGTCATCTCATTTAGAAAATGCACGCTACAACAAATCCTGTTATTCTAGTAACATTCTAAGTTTATAAGAACAATATTTGAAATCTGCTCCTATTTCTGAGCTTTTATCCCCACATTATTTTGGGCTTTGTCCAGATCTGAGAGATATTCTACCCAGCTAACTAGTTAACTAACTAGCTAATACACACACAGACACACACACACACACACACACACACACACACACACACACACACACACACACACACACACACAAACACACTCAGAAATGCACACACACTTGTATTTAAATTCCGCACAGAACAGTGGAATGGCAGAACACTGAAAAGAAGTATGCAAAATGTGTGTGAGTCAATACATGCAGGAATGCACAGACAGAACACTCTTAAAGAAGAACGCCCTTAAAGGATCAGGCTCTAGATTTAGTTTAAGCTTTTTGTATTTTAAATGCAGAAAGCTTTTAAAAGTGCAGCTGCACCCCTTTACTGTTTGTACTCTCCACATCCCTATTACTACACCTTTGGGGCATACCAACCTGGTGCATTGCTGACTTACACACGAGGTTTCATTATGATATATTTATGCATCCTCTTTGTATAAGTATGTGCTGTTTGTCCTTGGATGGGGAAAACAAGAACTCTCCCATTTCTGAGATGGTACTCCCATTGTGGTCATTCTGTTTTAGTCTTGGCATGCACCTTATTCTAGGCAAGCTGGACCATATCAGTTAGCGTAGGTCAGACTTGCTGTGATAGCCTGTTATGGCCATCCAATGCACTGACTTAAATACACCAGGCCCTGCCACATCTGATTTTGGAAGGTCTTGTCACCTTTCTCCTCAACCAAAATCTAACTATCATGGATATGTAAGGCCTGTATGACCATCTCTGTCTCTGCAGGGGTGAACTTCTTCAGTCTTTGATGGCCTTTTTGGTCCCATCTTCACATCTGTACACGTGCATGCAACTACGATCAGTGCACGTTTGCAGACATAATCTCTTTGCCTATCAGTAGGCACTGTCTGTGCCACAGAAGTATAGATATCATGGAAATGGCTGTTATACAGTAGAAGCACAGGACAGGACAGGCCATAAATGTGTGCCATACAGTGACACCATGAATACAGCACAGGATGTAACAAGCAGGGTGTAGGCCACACAGGCTATGAGGTGTATATTGTAGGCTGTGGTCCTCTGTACCCCACAGTGGATCATCCACATCTGCAGACCTCTGCACCCTGTGTTATTAAACTGACCTGAAATGATCTTACCCTTCCATGTAACTGCTGTGCTGCCATATTCAGCATAGTCGATTCCTTCTTCCTTCCTACAACACCATCACCTACCACCTGTGTTACCAAACCCACAGCATATATAAAAGTGTCTGATAATGTGGCTTTCTATAAGGTGGTCTGGGGACAGCCATCCTCTGTACATTGTATCATCTCAAACCCCTACAACACTTACCAGTCCACAAGTCTTCCTACTACTGTAGCAAACATCCTTAAGAAGTACATGTCTCTGGTCTATGGCTTCTGTATGCTGCTGCTTCATTTCCACAGTGCCTGCCTGCAGTTGGCTTACCTATAATTCCATGAAGTTTCTTTATATTTTACAGTTATATAGATTACAACTCCTTGGAATAGTGTTTTCAACATCACAATGGTTATTGCACCTTTTATTTAACTAACACAGGTCCTGTAAAGTCAGAGTTATGCAAAAGTGACACAGTGTGAATGTTTCTGAATTACACCCATAATGCTACTCATTATCGGCTGTACTCTGAATAATAAGGCTTATGCCTGCCCATACATGTACCTGTAGATCCTTCCTACTGAGTGAGCGGCCTATGGTATTGTGCTAAGCTCTAGGGAGACAACTCTGTGGGCCCATCTTAGCATGTTGCTAGTTCTATGGCCATGCTGTAATCAGTGAGCAGCACATTGACAGGTTGTCTGGACACTGTACCAATGGTTAGCACTATGCTACCATACATGCTGCTAGCAGTAGTGTGCCTTATCATTCTGCATATGTCTTTGGCATTGGACTATGGCCAATGTGCACCATGTTACCATGTTGCCAGTTGATTGCTACAGGACGTTCATGACATGCAACCATGTGCCACAAACATCCATTTTTCCCCTGAGTCATACCTACAGAGTTGATGTGGCTTCATCAGGCATTGCCTTTGGAAGTTCTCTAGCTTGGTACATAAAACAATGTAGTATTTTCCTGCACCTTTTTCAAAGCAACCATAGGGAGCTCCCGCTGGGTAGATAAGAGAGCCCTGTGTATAAGGAGGATGCATGGCAGCAGCAGCTTGCCAAATAAATAATTGTTGCCTCTGGCATTCCTCATTCAGGGCAGCAGTGCTGGAAGTGCCACCCAGATCTTCTCCACCAATGGGAAGAAGGGGTTAAGGGAGAGAGAGACATCTACTTTTTATAGCTAGCTTGTGTTGCTTAAGCTCTGTTAGATAGGCCTCATATATGCACCTGTTTTTTACTTCATTTGACAGGGACATGTTGATGTGGTTCTGTTACACTTCTATTTTCAGCATAACATGAGACTGAGGCTAAATGGTTGGCCTGCCAGCAGAGATGAGCCAGGCTCTCCAGGCATTGGGCATATGTAGATTTTGCTTTATATTTATGATATGGCATTACATTTTGCTTCACATGTTTTTCTGGTCATATTGTTTTTTTTTTCTTCTCCCATTTTACTTTTGTTTTCAACTGGATTAGCCATGTTTTAGGCAAAGGTAATGCAGCAGCTACTATACTATGCAGTCACCCCCTTACCCACCAATTATTCCTGAATAATCTCTAGACCTGCATCACTAGTGATGAAGGTTATCCTGCAGAAGGTGATAGGGTGGGATTCTTGGTGGCCTCTGTAGTGACCTCTCAAGAGGGAGGTGAAAACTGTGTCACTGGGTGGGAAATGCAGCAGTTGCTGAAAGTTGAGGTGGACCAGCAGCTGGATGGCTGGACTGGCACCATGGAACATCTCCTTGCACAGCATGTAGAGATGAGTGTTGCCACCTGAACCTACACCAACGCTCTGATAACAGCAATAAAGGTGACTGACTCTGAGGAGGACTCACCTCTAGACTGTCCTTGCAGGCCCATGATACCACTCCTTCTCTCTCCCATCACTATGTTCCCTTTCCATCATCTATTCAGCTTCCATTCATTCCCATCACCAAATTTCCAGCCTTTTTTTTTTGTTTGTGTCACTCTCTTATTATCCCGACCTTTTGTTTTATGACCTCATCCACTGGTGTTTGAATATGTATGTGTTTATTCTTTTGACTGTGACATTGCCACCTTCACATTGTTCTCCTTCCTCTCTCATGTTAAACCTTATAGCTGTCTCATTTTTCTTTCTGATTAAAAGAGAAAAGAAAAATGTGCATCTGTCCAAAAGCAAACACATCACCTATCTCACTGTCATAGTATCTTTCTGTGTGGTTTTCTGCTTTCTCATCCATGTTTCTGACCATATTATTCCTCCCTTTACTCCCTGTGTTTATAAATGAATGTCCTTGCCATGTACTGTGTGGCCTTTCTGTGGGCTGCAGATAGTGCACATGTGGCATCTCTGAGATGCTTCGTTATGCATGTGAATGCACAATATCATCAGGTTTGTGACCTCCATGTCACGTACCCTTTGGGTCACATGACCACAGTAGCACAGTCTGTGCTGCAGCATGATTGCTGCTGGTAGCATGACTAAGAGCTATTCTCTCCTTTGCCTGACCTGCTATACCACTGTTTCTCACTGCAAGGCTGTAGCAATCTTTCTGAATATTCCCAATTGTAAAAGTACTGAAATCACCCCCCAAATCTTCAATACTAAATATGTCTACACATAAGTATAGTTGAATAAAAGTGACAGAAAGCATACCTTTGCAACAAGTTGCATAAACTTCACAATAACAATGCTTTTAAATATTATTTTATAATTGAAAACCAGTATAAAACTTAAACTGTTATGGAAACAACAAAAATGGTTATTTGGGCAACCTTTTTAACTGAATAAAGTGATAAGCTTTGGAAAACACCTCCGCAATGTTTTGAAGTTTCTTGCCTTCCAAATACACTGAATACGAAGGACAGACCCCAGAAAATTCATTATGTGCACAGCTCATGTGCATGCCCACCTAGTTCACATGCCGAGGGAATTTCTTTTAGGATATGCTTTGTACATGTTCTTTGGCCATTGTATGCATCCTTGATTATGCCCTTAGTTAAGAATTATCTTTTAATGCATTAACATTTTTCACAAACTATACATAAATATATATATATATATATATATATATATATATATATATATATATATATATATACTGGGTCCTGGGTTCAAGTCTTGTAAGGGTTGAATATTTAGGGTTGGGAGGGTGGCCTAATGGTTAAGGTGTTTGCCTTACAAACACAATGTACAGGGTTTGAATCTCACAGGGGATAACTGGCTATGCTTAAAATGGCTCGCAAGGGCAGTTAGCCTAGTACTAAACTATGAACTATGAACTATATATACTATTTATTAAGGCTTTACTATAGGGAGTTGTGAAAAGTTCATTGTTTTGAGTGAGTTGTAACAAGCACTGATTTAACTATATAAAGTTTCTAATATTCAGTTTGTATTTATGCCATACTGTGACATATGTGTGTGTTTGCATTTTGTGCTGTTTCATTTAATAAAAAGTCGACATTTTGTCATGGGTTAGTATCTTTCCATGCTCATTTGCATATTGTGAAATGGTTTTAAGCATGGTCAGTATATGATGCTTCCAAAGTGTAGATGCATTACAATAATGAGGGTTGAATATAGGAAAACTTGTAAGGTCAAACCAAACTGTTCATAATCATTTCATTTGGTACTGTATGTTTTATGCAGACTTTCATTTAAGTTCACTGTTATGATGCCTACATGTGTTTTGTGTGGTTTTGTTTGTGCATGTGCATGTGTGTGTGTGTGTGTGTGTGTGTGTGTGTGTGTGTGTGTGTGTGTGTGTGTGTGTGTGTGTGTGTGCAGATATATCTATATCTGTGTATCTACCCGTCTATCTTTATATGTATATTTATATATATAAATGTATGTTCTTGTGTGTATGCATGTGCATGTGTGTATTGTGAGGCACATAGCAGACTGGTGTGTGATACAAGCAGGAAATAACTTTCTTGGTAGTTTTAGGGTATGAGTTTCAAAATGAGTGGCAATTCAGTTATGCTACAGTACATGATATTTTATATTTCATATAGAGCTACTTTATTTACAGCAGGGAGGAAAGATTAAATACATGAAAAAAGTGACATGGAATTACCATAACCGTTCCTCTTCTTGGTCTTCCCATTCATCTAAAGCAAATGTAGAACAAAAAAAAGCAATGTTATGGTGCTAGTTCTTATCTTTATCGGTGAACACAACTGTGTCATGTCTCATCTTTAAAAGAGCTGTGCCTAATCATATGTACCTCTCTTGAGTTCAGTCATGGAACAGAGCTGTGTACTTTCAGATCTAGCACAGTGTATCATTTTTGGCAGTTAGAGTTATAACATGGCTGCTCTACACTAAGAAAACTGCAATATCAGGCATTCCACACCATGCAATTATTACTTAGCACAGCTGAGTCAGACATAGTGTACAATACACCATATCATCATAACAAGGCTGGTCTACCACAATGTGACAGTGCCATTGAACATAGCTGTGTCATTGTTGGTTTACACTCCATTCATCATAACTGAAAAGTTATGTCATGGCTTGCCTAGCACTCCATGTTATCATCCTCATCATTAACAGAAATGTGTCATAGCTGGTATAGCATTCCTTATGTGTGTCATTAAAAACAACTGTGTCATATCAGTCTTAGCACAGATGACATCAGTTTCAGCAACATCTTCATTATATCCTACTGCATGTGTAGACTTTGTTTTCCCATAACTCACTTATATGTGGGGAAACTGCTTCTTTTACTCATATTGGGAACTCTGTCTGAGTTGCCCTCACATAACAATTGTAACATTACTTTTAAGTAAGAAATGGACTGGCCAATACTTTCAGACTAGCATATGACACATTTGTACTGATACAAGAGAAGGCTTTGTGTGCCTGTTATTTACAGGTAGTCAAATATATGATTTTTGCTGTATGGAATCCCTTAATATAAGTATTGACTAATGTGGTGTGACCATAAAAATAAGTTTAAGTGAGACAAGTTAAGAAATAAAGACCTTGTTTTTGTAGTGTTGAAGTCTGAAACAAATTTAAAGGGGTGAAACACATGATTAGCCAGTATGTGTCAATCACATACTTTCTTTTTTTTTGGGGGGGGGGTCAATCTGCATGTTAGCCATTGTCTCTTTCCTGAATTCCCTTATTTCTCTTGAGCTGAGAGCCCTAAATCCTTCTTGTTCCAATCAAAGCAAGAGATGAATGCTCAGAGTGGTGCCGTCATTTACTGTGGACTGAGACTTTAAGCCTGCCCATGTGGGGCTTTGAGCCTTAACTCCCAGTACATGTGAGACTTCAAGCTCTAACTCCCTGTATATCGACTTTAAGCCCTGACTCCCTGGATATGTGGGAATTTAAGCACTAAGTCCTTGCACAAATGGGACTTTAAGCCCCAACTCTCTACCTATGAGAGACTTTAAGCCCTAACTTCCTGCACATGCAGGGCTTTAAACCCTAACTCACTGCACATGTGGAACTTAAGCCCTAACTCTCTGCAGCTGTGGGACTTTAAGCCCTAACTCCCTGCATGTTGGACTTTAAGCACTAACTCCCTGCACAAGTGGGACTTTAAGCCCTAACTCAAACTCCCTGCACATATGGAACTTTAAGCCCTAATTCCCTGCACATGTGGGACTTTAAGCCCTGACTCCCTGCACATGTAGGACTTCAAGCCCTTAATTTGCTGTTGATACACTGACAGGCTCACAGTTTCATCACTCATCTGCACCTGCTGAATTTTAGCACATGCAATCCTCATTGTTGACTAAATACTCATGATAAGGATCAGTATATGACTTAATAAGAATGTATGAATTACTTGTCTTAAAGACTCGTGCTAAATACCAGAAGCAATACTATTCCTCAGTCTGTGCACTTTAAACCCTAACTCCATACATATGTGGAACTTTAACCATAACTCCCTGCATATGTGGGATGTAAAGCCGTAACTCCTTGCACATTTGGAACTATAAGCCCTTACTCCTTGGACATTTGCAATTTTAAGCACTAACTCCCTGCACATGCAGGACTTTTACTCCCTGCACATTTGTAATTTAAGCACTAACTCCCTGCACATGCACAGTATATATGTTCAAGTGGAAGATGTACCATAGAAATAGTTCTGGTCTGCTGCTTAGTGGCATAAACCTAAGGATGACCACTCCTCCACTTAACAGGCTCTTGTACTTGTTTCTGTTGTCTCTACTGGAGAAATCTGTGCATGGGTGTGTCCACAGATATGCACCTCAGTCCTCGAGAGAGACACAACAGCTTTTTCATTGATCTCCCCAATGCTTGATACAGCAAATGCCTGAACTCCAGTCATCAGCATTATAATCAGCGCATAATCTTTCTGTGCCACTGTAACTGGTTACCTTAGTAACATGCAATGATATATATTGTAGCAAGTAAATCCAAAAAAACATAAAAGTGAATCAAGCAATGAGGTGATATAAAAAACTTTTATTAAAATTACCACATAAGCGCTTTCACAGTTGAGACACTGCTTCATCATATGTTCAAAGGTTTTAACTCATATATATACTTTAAATTATACAAAGCATCAGACCAACAACAAATCAGAAAAATTCCCCCTGAATACAATATTCTCCCACTGGCATTTAAAGTGATAATATATTCTGTATATATATATATATATATATATATATATATATATATATATATATATATATATATATATATTGGTGCTGCAATAGCATTGTCGCCTCGCAGTAAGACATCATCCTGTTCGATTCTCAGCTAGAGCATCTTCTGTGTGGAGACATGTGTGAGTGGGCATACCTTCGTTGAAGGTTGTGTGTCAGGGCCGGCAAGTAAAAATCCACTGCCAATCATTAGCAGACCGGAGTTCCGCTGTGGCGACCCCTAACTGGGAAAAGCCCTATATATATATATATATATATATATATATATATATATATATATATACACATTGTGTGACGCCATAAAAAGGTCTATCTTTCAAGAGGGGTTTAAGAGTTACCTTTTAAGAGTTACCTTATCACTGAGGCCCAAACCGGCATCAGGTCATAGTCTGATTATTCATTTTGCTTCAGATACCTCAGTTTTATTCTCTATATCCCCCCCTCTATAACCAGCTGTTACTCTCTCCATAACTAAAAACTTAAATGTATGTGTATTCCCAGAGATGTGTATGTGCTTGGCTAATGCATTAATAAGATGTCCTTTCTTTCTATCATATATATATGCTCTCTTATTCTATCTCTGAAATGTCTGTTGGTCTTGCATAAATAAAACAATCTGCAAGAGCAAACTGCTAAATAAACCACATTAAATGTGTCACAACTAGCTGCTGTATTAAATTTAAAATCTTTATTAAAACTTGTGTGTATAAATTCCCCAGTGGAATCAATATATCTGCAAAAGCTGCACTTCCTGCAAGAAACTGTGACCCCCCCTCTTTTGATCTATGTTCAAATCTTTAGGATAGCAAAGCATATGTTTCAAATTTCTCTTACTCTTAAAAGAGAATTTAGGTTTGTCTCCTACAATATTCCTAATGGTCAAGTCACTAAATAGTATAGGCCAGTTTTTCTTCACAACATCTATTATAATATTAGTGTTGTTCCCAAAAAACATGGGCATATGTACCGTAACACCTTTCTTTTGCAAACATAATTCCTGATCAAATAAAAACACACTGTTTTGAAGTATTAGTTCCATCAACAAACATACTAGAGCTATAGAACTGTGAGTTAAAGTGATAGCATAATATATTCTGTCTATAGATATATATATATATATATATATATATATATATATATATATATATATATATATATTGTGTCAAGCAATACAATCTTATTTATACAAAGGTCTATCTTTCAAGAGGGATTTAAGCGGTAACTTATCATTGAGGCCCAAACCGGCATCAGGTCGTAGTTTGATTATCCATTTTGTATGAAATACTGCATGGTGAATTTAATTGGAAAAACGTAATCTCAAAAATGTATAAAATTGTTATTACTTATAAAACTACTCCTAATCAGAAATTTTGTTATTTTGTTACCAGATATTGTACATTGTCCCTATCTCCTACGAATAAATCAAAAATTTTACACTCTCTTAAATTAACCTCTAATTTACAAATATGGAAGATTTTCTCATGGAAATTTTTGCATAGAGGTTTTTACACTCCTAGTAAAATTGCTAAATTTAACTCCTCTGAACGGGTGATATGTTGGAGATGCTCTCTAGAATGTAAGGTCGATTGGTCTCACATCTTTTATGATTGTTCTCACATTAAGAAATTTTGGAATGATATTGAAATATTTCTCCAAGCCACCTTTACTGACTCCTTTATATTATCAAAACCTTTAATTCTTCTGAATGTAAATGAATCTATTGTATTGAATAACAAAAATAAATATAATCTTTGGACAATTCTAGCAGTAGCCAAAAAATGTATTACAAGAAGATGGAAGTCATACTTCATTCCAACCTAACAAGACTTCATGACTCTTTTGGTTGAAGTAGCATCAATGGAAATAAAAGTTAAAGAATCAAGAATATACCCAAGTAAATGGACTACCAACCCTTGGCCAAAAGTTCTATCTCTTATTCAGTCATTGAATTCAGATATGTCTTCATCTAATTAGTCATATTGAAAGTATGAATGAATGAATACTGTACCCTACTTTACAGTTTATATAGCTTGTTGTTCCCTTTATTTTCCTTCTTTTTTTCTTTTTCTTTTTTTTCCTTATACACTGCTTGAGGCCTTTGTAAAATTTGTACATAGTTTTATCATAATTTGTCATTCAAATGATTGTTATTGAAAAATCAATAAAATAAAAACAAAACAAAAGAACCAATCAAGTTCCAGAATTGACAAACCCTTCACAACTTACTTGCTCTCAAATAAAATACATGGCAGACTCTCACACAAAAGTGAGCACTATGCTGCATCATCTAAGATCCTGACAACAAAAATTGTCAAAAATGTGTTTTTGTACAGTGGGCATGCCACCTTGCCCCCCTGAAACTTTACATATACCAACACACTAAGATTATATGACAGTGGGAAAATGGCATATTCCTAATTACTGTTGTACTGCAAGCTCATACACAAAAGTCCTTGTTGCATGATAGAGTGACAACAAAATATCCATCTCTCTCTCTCTCTCTCTCTCTCTATATATATATATATATATATATATATATATATATATATATATATATATTTATATAGAGATCCCTATCAGATGATAAAAACCTCATAGGACTGAAACTCATTTGGCTGAGACCATAAGACTAAAATTTCAAAATACTGAAAAATCACTTGACTGAAACCCATAATACTGAAATCTTACAATGCTAAATTTCACCATACTGAATTGTAAAGTGGACGATATAAAACCAGAATAGGTGGGGGGACTATGCCCCCACACTCCCCATTGTGGGGGACTGTGCTCCCCCACACCCCTAACTATATATACTAACTCCAGAGTCACACTACAGTGGGGAAATGTTTTCTGTTTATACTGTGTCATATATATATATATATATATATATATATATATATATATATATATATATGGGTCTACTTGAAAATTCAAAATACTGAATAATGGAATTTGCTCCTTCTCCACTGTTGTGTGATCATGGAGTTGGTATATATAGTTAGCAGGCTGTGCAGCCCCACCCCATATGTGGGATGCAGGGGGACTTGGCCCTTGCATTAAAAATCTGTTCAGTATTTTGAATTTTCAGTCTTCTGAAGTAGACCAATATGTATAGTAGTTTTTTATTTAGGGGGGCTACCACCTATGTGGTAATTTGTGGGTATTTTGTTTTTTCCAAAGGGGATGACTATGCACTTTTTGCATTTAGCTTGAGGCCATGGTTTTGACACCAGGTATCTGTCTCAGTGAGACCCTTTTGGAGGATGCCTGTATAAGCTGGAGAGTCAATTTTAGCCCCTAGTTTGCAGTCATTTGCGAACTTGGTCAGCCATAGTCCTCCTGTGCTTGCTTGTACCTCTGAAAAGTATATGCCGAACAGGAAGAGTCCTAGGACTGAGCCCTGGGGATCACCACTTGTAACCAGTTTAGAGTCAGACCTAGCTCCTGCAACATTTACCATGTGAGTTCAGTCCATGAGCCAGTTGGCAACCCATCTCATGATGTAGGGTTTTATGTTCAGGCTGGTGAGTTTGTATATAATACCAGAATGGAGAATGGTATTGAAGGCCTTTGCGAGGTCTAGGTAGGCTGTGTTAACCACTTTTCCCTCATCTATAGCCTTACTGTCTCAAAGAAGTCCTCCAGGTTTAGGAGGCATGATCTTCCCTTAATAAAGCTGAACTGGGTAGGGTCCAGTATTTGGAGGTTCCCAATGTCTCTGTTAATGAGATCCATGATGATGCGCTCCATAGCCTTGCAGACCAAGCTAGTCAGGCTTATAGGGTGATAGTTCCTGGGGTCTGTTGTGGCTCCACCTTTGTGGAGTGGAATAACCATTGCTGTGCACCACTCTGTGGAAACATAGCCTGTGGAGAGGCTGAGTTTGAACAGTGTGTTTAGGTGAGGCATTAATTCATCTTTGAGCTCATGTAGGATGCAGCCTGGGACACCATCCAGTCCCACCGATGCTGTGTTTTTGGCTTTGGAGAGGGCTGTTTCAACCTGAGTGTCTGTGATTTTAGTGGCACTACATTCTTCTTGTATGGTTATGGGTCCTTTTGGGGATAAGAGGGGGGTGAAGTTTGAACTGAACCTGTCTGCAAGGATATTGGCAATATGGGTCTGTTCAGTGTATTTTGTGCCATTCTGCACTAACTCTGAGCAGATCTGGGAATTGCCACTTAGATTCTTGACATAGCTAAAGAATGCATTGTGGTTATCCTTGGAGTCCTTGGCAATTTTTCTTTCGAAGCTAGCCTTGGATAATTTTATGACGGATCGTAGTTTCTTGCTGATACTGATCTCTTGGGATTTTACTCTTTTCTGTACTAGTTTCCTCCTTCTATTGTATAGCTTGTTAATGGCAGGGGTCCACTAGACTGGTTTCCTTTTCTTGGAGGAATGAGTCTTGGTTTTGCTTGGGATAGCACAATCCATGCATTCTTGTAGGTGCCCGTAGAGTGCATTAGTAAAGGATTTTGCAGTTTGGGCAGCATTAACTTTTAGCATGGGGAATTTGAAACTTTCCACCTTTGTCTTAAGTAACGTGAAATTTGCTTTTGAAAAGTTTTTTACGGGTGGTTTCTTTGACCAAGGGGTGGGGGTGGAATGTGGATATTCAGAGTGATTAGTTTATTGTCAAATCTAACCAGCAGGGGGTTGACCTCCAGTGTGGAGCACCGGTCGTCCATGTTGGTGATGACCAGGTTCAATATGTTGTCACCTCTGGTGGGGGTGTTGACCAGTTGATCCAGGGCATTTGAGTTTATAAATTCTAGGAAATGTTGGGCAAGGGAGTTAGTACTTGAATAGTTCTCCCAGTTAATGTTTGGGTAATTGAAATCACCCAATATCAGGGTGTTTGGTAGGACCTTTATGTTTCTCAGTGTTTCCAGAAATGTGGAATGGGGGTCCTGGGACATGGTGGGTGATCTGTAGCAAGCTACAAATTGAATTGCAGTTCTGCCCATTGTTAGTTGCACATGGATATTCTCTGAAGCATCGTGCTGTGCCACTAACCTGGAGGTGTGGGTATCCTTGATGAATATGGATACACCCCTGACTTCTGTATTTCGGTCCGGGTTTTGTGGCCAAAATGTATGGTATGAGTTGTAGCCTGGTAGTGCTGGGGTGCTCTCTGGAGCCTTAAACCAGGTTTCTGTTACTGCACATATATCGATTTTCTCCATACTGAGAAGTGCCTTGAGTGCATGCATTTTGAAGTTTAGACTTCTGGCACTGAGTAGCATTACCCTCAGTTTTTTGTTATTTGTGCTATTTATGGTGGTGGGTTTGTCTTTTGAGCCTTGCCTAAAAAAGGCACTATAGGGGTGGCAAGAGCCTTGGCCAGTATTCGAAATCCTAAGTGTGACAGGTGCAAGCCGTCTCTATTGAAGCAGCGTGGCTTGTTGAGCATGTCATCCTAGGCTGACAGACACTAGATCCCCTTTGAATGACACCAGAAGCTTAGCCAATTGTTGAAATTGATAATTTTTTCTTTATACCGTGGTATCATTCTTGGTGAGGGCAGGATGCTACTCAGCCAGCCTGGGCTATTTGATCAGAGAGCTCTTCCATGTCTCTTTTCATGTAGTCCAGGGAGGTACGGCTCAGGTCATTCACACCAACATGGACAATGACAGAGTCATATTTGTACTTGTTCTGGAGTGACCTGAGTGCTTGTGTTATGTGGTGGATCCTGGCCCCCAATAGGCAGCTAACAGTAACCTTGTTCAGCTTAGTGAGTGGGACGTCAGTGTGCCTGACTATAGTCACCTATTACTAGTGTGTTGGGTAAGTTATTTTGCCTTAAGGGCTGTGATTGCGTGGCACACTGGTTTTGTGAAGTATGTGTTTCATGGTTTGTGTTGGGGGGGGTGGAGTTTGCTTGCATGTCTGCTTTGGAGGTCTCTGTTGCTTTTGCAGATTTTTATTTAGAGCCTCCGAGTATGTTTTTATGTATTTATGTGTGTTTTGATGGTGCTGGTTTCATAGGTCTATGTGAGACTAGTGGTGTAATGCAAGTAATTCCCTTCTCCTCTTGACTGTCTGGTCCAGTCTTGGGTTGAGAGAGCTTAGCCTCCAGTTTGGCTGTATAATTGCATCTCTCGCATGTATTAGTGTTTGGTGGTAGGAGGAGAGGGTTGTCTGTGTACATGATGCAATTGTAACATTGCCTCAAAATGCCCAGATTCACCAGTTGGACCGGATAGTACAGCTGAAACGACCCTTTGGACATGTCTGGATAGGTACTGTGAGCTGTTTTACTGATTGGCTGGTAAGGGCGAATAGAGAGTTTGGTCTTCTCTACAGTATAGGGGGGGTCTAGTGCTAAGGTTTATTAGTGCTTGCTATGAGTTTTGAGCAAGTGCCGGGCTGAGAAGTGAATGGTTTGAGTGCTTAAGTTGAAAGTTTGTCTAGTTCCAAGGGAAAAATTGAAGAGTACACTTTGTGGAGCCGGGAATAGTTATACCCTAGCTAACCAGTGCTGCCTGGCCCGCAAAACTGCACTAATGCGGGTTTTATAGCAGGGAAATGAAAGAGATAGAAATTAGCCCAAAATGGCCAACAGACTATTAATTTCTGGGCTGAAACCACTCCTCCAGGGACAGATAGGCTGCTCAAAGCTCCTCTCTCTCACAGGTGAACAGAGAAACTTCCTTCCATCCAAGCAAGGTATGGGCAAACACAGGAACTTGTAACACAGCCCTGAATTCAGCACTAACCTGAAAACTGGACTATACTAGTTTAGAAAGGCAGAAAAACAAGTATATATATATTTTTTTTGTTTGTTTTTTTCAGAAAATAAAGCAGATATAATAAAAAAAACCACTTTAAATGTACAGAAATGGCTATAACACTTGAGTGTGTAGCCTACAACAGTTAAACAAGCAATGTAAACAGAAAAACGACCTTGTTAAAGTGCAAGCAGTAAAATAAGTATAATATGTAGTTGAAACAAGCTTTTTAAATTACAGAAACTCTAAAAAAATTGGCATTTTAGGTGGAATTAGCTAAAGGCAAGAAAATGCATAAAAATTATACTTAATCACTCCAGAGTCTCTCTTTTGTCTCTCTGCTGCTGTATATATCTATATAGAAAGGGAGATGTCCAAGTCTCTATCCATTAATCATTGGAAAGATGCTGGGAAACTATGTAACCCAAAGGAAATTATACTGGAATAATCCTTCTGGTTTTGAGAAGGCTGTATTTTCTTTAGCCTCATCTACTATAGAAATTTCACAGTAATATTTCTCATGTGTAATGAAGTTATGAATATTGTCTTCCTCAACCATTCTTTCATCTTATCTCACCAGCCCTTGGCAATGGATAATTGTCAAAGTTGAAAATGCTATTCAGGTTTCTATAATTTAGGACTAAAATCATGTGGCTATTCTGTTCACTTTTGGACTTCTGAAGTACCACTAGTTGAAGCAGTTTCTACCTCTTTTAATATCTTTCTTTGTCACTTAGATGTTCATTAAGGTTTTAATTAATATTCTGCCATATAATAATCTCAATATAGTGAGATGAATGAAATTTATTCTGCCAAGCATGTACAAAATCTCATCCTTGTCCTAGATAAATTATTTTATTTCTTGTTTCTGTGACTTGGACAGTTTATGATCTATCCAGAAGTATTAGTAATGTGGGGAGAAGGGGGAAGCTACCGTGGATGGAAGGTGTTAGGAGGTGCTCCTTGTCAGACTGGATTTTGTTTTGCTCCTCAGCTTAGTGTTGAGGGGCAGCAGGTGCCAGATTGGTCAACTACAGCTCTGCATCTATCAGAACTACAAAGGCAGACACCATTTCTCTTTCTTAAGTAGATTAAAAACCTCTACTACTAAACTAATTACTTAGGTCTGAACTTCCTTCTACAGTTTCTGAACTAACATGCTATATCTGTTCTGATCTTGCTGTCTTTATAGCTTTGTAATTTCCCTCATTTATTTTTTTCTGATATTTGAAATGGATGCAGCCACTTAGCCAAAAACTTGCTTTCCTCTGAGGGGACTAAAACTAGCTTCTGGTCCCCAGCTTTAAATTTCCATAGTTCTCACAGTTCTATTAATAACTCTTGCTATGTAGGTTGAGGTTTTCCTACATGTTCACATACAATGGTACCACTGCTTTCAGCTTGACTTGCAAGCTGGTATAGTGATCCTTGACACTTCCAAATGGAGTTTTCTTTTCTTGCCAAGATTCCTGACAATGTGTAATAGCCATGAGGAAGCCTGCCAAACAGTACATCAAAAGGACTGAACCCAATCAAGACTCATGGCATTTTTCTAGCAGCAAATAGGAAGTATGGTACTAGTAGGTTCCAGTTTTTGCCCTGTTTCTCAATAACTTTTCTTAGCATGGACATTAGTTTTCAGTAAAAGCACTCTATCAATCCATCTGTCCAGGAATGGTAGACTGAGGCCTTTAGTTGCTTGACCTTAAAGCCTCAGCACAATTTTTGCACTATATTGGATATAAAATGGAATCCCTTCATCACTTGATCATTGAGTATTTTACTTTGATATCCCTGCCATGGAAAATAATAAGATTTTATATATATATATATATATATATATATATATATATATATATATATATATATATATAGGACTACGACAAAATATATGTGTGTGAATGAGAGGGAGGATAAAGGAATGGTGAGGATGCAGGGAGTAGAAATGGCAAAGGTGGATGAGTTTAAATACTTGGGATCAACAGTTCAAAGTACTGGCGAGTGTGGAAGAGAGGTGAAAAAGAGTGTACAGGGAGGATGGAGTGGTTGGAGAAGAGTGTCAGGAGTGATTTGTGACAGACATGTTCCAGTAAGACTGAAAGGTAAGGTCTACAAGAGGGTAGTGACACCAGCTATGTTATATGGGTTGGAGACAGTGGCATTGACAAAAAGGCAGGAGTCAGAGCTGGACGTGGCAGAGTTAAAGATGTTAAGATTTGCACTGGGTGTGATGAGGGTGGACAGTATTAGGAATAAGTATATTAGAGGGTCAGCCCAGGATGGACGGTTTGGAGACAAAGCCAGAGAGACAAGATTACGTTGGTTTGGACATGTACTGAGGAGGGATGCTCAGTATATTGGGAAAAGGATGCTAAGGATGAAGCTGCCAGGTAAGAGGAAAAGAGGAAGGTCTAAGTTAACATTTATGGTTGTGGTGAGAGAGGACATGCAGGTGGTTGGTGTGACAGAGAAAGATGCAGAGGACAGGAAGAAATGGAAACAGATGATCTTCTGTGGCAACCCCTAACGGGAGCAGCTGAAAGAAAAAGAAGATACATATAGATATATAACACCCACACACCCACACACACACACACACACACACACACACACACACACACACACACACACACACACACACATATATATATATATATATATATATATATATAAAATATATGTATATGTCTATATCTATTGATAAATAAATATCTATATCTAGCTGTCTCTCTCTCTCCATATATATATATATATATATATATATATATATATATATATATATATATATATATATATATATATATATATATATAGATCATGCATGCTCAGGGTAGATCATGCCTGCTCAACTTGGTCGACTTCTTTGAGTCAGTCACCAGAGTTGTGGATGAAGGCAAGGTGATTCATGCAGCCTACCTTGATCTGGCCAAGGCCTTTGATACCAATTCCCACGCAGGAATCACAGAAAAACTCACTAAGCTATGCATCAACCCCTATATCACTAGGTGGGTTGTAAACTGGCTCAAAGATAGAACCCACAGTGTGAAAGTAGCTGACTCCAAGTCAGACTGCCAACTAGTCATGAGTGGAGTCCCACAGGGTTCGGTCCTGGGTCCCCTCCTGTTTGGTATCTACTTCTCTGAACTCCAGGCCAACATGAAGGGACTCTGGCTGACAAGGTTTGAAGATGATTGCAAGTTGGGAGCTATTATTAACTCCTTAAGTGATGCTGACATCCTACAGAATGGCCTCACTGAGACCAACGACTGGTGTCAGAACCATGGCCTTAAGCTCAATGCCAAAAAATGTGCCGTTATCCCCTTTGGGAAAAACCCATTTCCCATGAATTACCACATTGATGGTAGTCCACTGAACGCAGAAGGCTTTATAAGAGATCTGGGAACACAGGTTGACAGTAACCTCTCTTTTGATCACCACGTTGCCACTATGGTCAGAAAGTCATTCTATGTGGCACATCTCATTACTAAGGGTTTTGCATCCAGGAAGAAAGAGGTCATTGTCTCCCTCTACTCTTCCCTCATTAGGTCAGTCATCAAGTACAGTGCCCCATTTGGCATGTACCTCACTAGACACTTGCAACAACTGGAGAGACCGCCAAAGTACTTCACAAAGAGGATCCTAGGCCTTAAACACCAGTCCTATATGGACAGACTCAAAAAACTCCAACTATTCTCTATCTCATATCGCCTACTTAGAGGCGATCTCTGCTTGACTTACAAAGCCATGTCTGACCCAGCTCTGTTAGAAATGCTACATCTAAAGAAATCCCAATCCCTCTGCACCACACACTCCAGAGACCTCAACCTCATTACCACAATCAACAGAACATACTAGAGGGACAGATTCATAACTCAGAGACTGCCCATGCTATGGAATAAACTTCCCATACATGTCAAGCACAGCACCTCACTGAATCTCTTCAAGAGAAATCTTGATAAGTGGATGGGAAATAGAAAATTCACTCTGGGGATAACTCCAGTGGCTCTACTCGACAGAGGCACTGGGAACTAATGTCAGGTGGCACGATGCCAGGGTAATCCTATGGCTAGGCTTGTAAAGGCCCAGGGCCATTAGCCTAGTACACACCTATGATCCTATGAACCTATATATATATATATATATATATATATATATATATATATATGTATATAAAAATATACATATCGGTCCCCTTCACAAGACTGAAGTCCTTAAAAGCTGAATTTTATATTGAATCTTTTGTATGGAGATCATGCTATAGTGGCGACCAGGGAATTTATCCTTTTCCCCATTGTAGTATGATCTTGGAGTTGGTATATATAATATGCATGGGGTGTAGGGTTCACAGCCCACCCACATGGGGGTGCAGGGGGGGCTTTCCCCCATGGGAGAACATAGATTTTTATTGTTTAGTCTTATTTGACATCTCGGAAAGTCGATCATATGGTCTTAACCATACGACGTTCCATCTTCTGAAACTTCAGTCTTGTGACATAGCACCCACTGAAGGTTAGAGAAAGAGAGATATGTGGTTTCTATATCAGAATTAGTAAGTACTGTATTTTATGAAGTGCTGTTCGATGTGGTGTATGCAGAACTGAACCTTACTTTAGATCAGAATGCAGGTGAAGTGTGCTATATCTTTAAGCAGCATGTCAAGGCTGTACGTGCACATATAAATTCCAGATACCTGCAATCCCTAGTGCCATTTTGTAAGAGCAGCCAGAGTGTGAGCATGCAAGATTGCAGTTGTTAGTTTGTATATAAATTACTTAAGTTAAAGTCAGTAAACTTCTATAGTGATGTGTTAGTATAAAATAAAACTGCTTGAATAGAACCCACAAAGACTCTTCTATTGTGTCCAAAGTAGGAAAGCAACATGGTGTCAGAACCGGGATAGAAGAGAATAAGATCCAGTGCCATGACATGCAGAGATGACAGTGACGGTAAAACTAAGAGAAATGAGCACAAAAAGAGCCAGAAAAGAATCAAAGGTAATGAGAAGTAGCACAAACTGTTTATTTAATAGAAGAGACAAAACAGGGCATTACAACAGCCAGATTGCATTATTGAGCAAGCGGAAGGCACAAAAAGTTTGTTGGCTAAGAAGAAATGATTAAAATAAAGGCATTTTATGAAACAATTAATTATAAAGATAGAATGAACATGTTTAAAGCAAAATGAGTATGTTTAAAGATAAAACGAGCATGTTTAAAGTAGAATGAGTGTGGTTTAAAGAAAAACTGGGCATGTTTAGAGTAAAACAAGCACAAGAAAAGTACACTGGGCATGAAAAGGGCTTAAACGAGCAAATTGAATATAATAAGGGCAAAAAGGGCACATTGAACAAAAATAAAGCAAAGCGACTGCACGTGTTTTGGCAATGTGCTATGTTTTGGCATAACTATGACTTCATATTGTATCAAGGACATAACTAAAGTTATTTGAAGTATCTGAAAGTGTGTAAAAGTGCCTACAGTTTGAGCTTATTACTGTGCATGTATTTCAAAGAGTTTATTGTGTGAAGTGCAACTATTTCATGAAATACAGTCAAAGTATAGCCGTTTTGAAAAGTTTCTTGTGCTGGGTGTGTCTATTCACAAAGTACCACCATTTCAGAGTGTTTCTTGTCACTATAAAGAGTTGCCTAGCAAGGTACTACCATTTTGGGGACATTTCAGCGTGCTGTATGCAGTTATTCGCAAAGTGCAACTACTTCAAAATGTTACTGAGCTTTGAATAAGAGAGGTTCAGTTGATTTGCATCATGCAGTTATTTGATATGTTTCTTACACTGATAAGAGGTGATTTATTGCAAATCGATATTACAAGAGTATTACAGTGCCTAGGAGTTTATTTCATTCACATCATAAAGTTGCTTGAGATGTTTCTTAAAGTGATGATAAATTACTTTAGCAGAATGATGATAAATGACTTTAGCATTTTTCAAGAGTGGTAAAGTGCCTGAAAAGTTTATTTTGCACAGTCCGATTACTCAAAGGTGCTATGAGTTTGTTCATTAGCATTAATTCAAAAAGCCCAAAAGGTATAAATTTAGAAACACAAAGGCAATGGACAAATTTACAAATACTGGCACAAGTTTCTTTCATATGCGCATGAGTGTATGTTTGTGCTTATTTGCAAAACCCTTCACTGGTATGTGTTAATATGGCAGATGGGTTTTGTAAGCCGCTACCATTTGTATTTGATCAGAATATTGCAGACAATTTTAGAATATTTGAGGAAGAGTACGACCTAGCTGGGTCAGAGGCCATAGAGAGAGAGAGAGAGAGCATTCATTTGTGTATGCACTTGCAGTATATGAAGGAGAAGGTGAAAACCACCATATTGTTGCACAGGCTGAATCAAGAGACGACCCAAAGTGTTTGAAGTGCAAGTTCAGAGAAATGTATAACCCCCAGACAAATATTACATTAGGGAGGCATTTGTTTTACATGAGAAATCAGAAACCAAGGGAAACATTTGCAGCTTATATAACTTAACCTGAGAAACAAAGCTAAAATGTGTTGGTTTGGTGACTTAAAAGATGAGCTGACAAAGGACAAGCTTGTGTGTGGTATTAACAGTATACTGTGAGAAAGATTTTACTTTGTGATAGTAATTTAACATTGAGCAAAGCCATAGAGATTTGTCAAATCCATGAGGTGATAGAAAAACACACGAGTATGCTTGCAAATGACAAGATCATGGTTCCAGTTGGCTCCAGAGCAAATGTATATAGTATGCAACATGTGGCAAGCAAAAGCAGGACGAAGCATATGGCAGCTACGAGGTTTCCAGGGAAGGCACCTAGCTTTCTCATAAGTTCTAAGAGAGGAGCACACTCAAGCACAGTGGAGTACAAGCATGAATCAGCAAAACCCAAGTCCAGCTTGATTGTTAACTGTCACAACTGCGGTGCAAATCATGAGTCTAAAAGAAAGAAGTGCTTAGCATTTTATCAGCAATGCTACAAGTGTAAAAAATGGAACCACTTCCAAAAGTTTTGTAAATCAAGTAAGCCTCACATGGTTGTAAAGAAAGGTCACACAAAGAAGCAAGTTGATCAAGTAAAGCCAAAGTCGACAGCTTTATATGTAGATGGTGTATCAGTGCTTGATGAAAGAGTTGATGCAGTGAACTTATTAACAAGAAACAAAGTGTTTTGTACTGTCTGGATTAATGGAAAACCCACAGAGCTTAAAGTAGACACTGGTTCAAAGTGTAATGTTATATCAGCAGACACATTTGCTAAAGTGAGGGCTAACGAACAATTCAATGCAGCCAGTAGTGCGAGACTTGTTGCTTATGGAGGTGAAGAAATTCATACCGAAGGTTCAGTGATGCTTTCATGTTATTTGGCTGAGAACTGTTACAGCTTGTTATTCTATGTAGCCTGAAGACCAATTCAATCTTTATTGGGTCTCAAAGATAGTTTAAGAATGAATCTGCTTTCTTTTGCTAAAGATGTCCATCATGTAAGTGCATTTCTGATTTCCAATTTTTCTGAAGCCATTTTCTCAAAGTATGCTGATGTTTTCAATGACAAGTTAGGCAAACTTCCAGTCGTGTAGTCCATAAAGTTTGACACAGAGGCCACTCCAGTAGTCTGACCAGCAAGAAGAGTTCCGATAGCTATGCAGTATAAAGTTAAGACTCAGTTGGATAAAATGGTGCAGCAAGGTGTGATTTGTCCAGTCACAGAGCCAAATGAATGGGTGTTGTCCATGGTAGTAGCTCACAAAAAAGGCTCAGATGAAATCAGAATATGTATTGAACCAAGAAATCTGAACAAAGCATTAAAGAGACCGTATCATCCAATGTGCAGTCAAACAGGCACAGCCTTAATACTGAATGACACTGTTTTCTCTGTCTTGGATTTAAAGAACTCATTTTGGCAAGTGATGCTTGATCACAAATCTTCATTTCTAACTACTTTTGGTACTCCGTTTGGCAGATACAGATTCCCAAGAATGCCATTTGGAATTAATTCTGCAAGTGAAGTCTTTCAGCGTGCAATGGAGCAAATGTTTTTTGGGTTATCCTTGTGCCATAATAGTAGATGATTTATTGGTTGGAGACAATGGTGAATCAGAGCAAGACAGCAACCTCAAGAAAGTTCTAGATAGAGCATGTGACATAAACTTGAAGCTCAGTCCTCTGAAGTGGAAATTCAGATTTCTAGACGTTACATATGTAGGTAATTTGTTCATAAGTATAGGCTTGAGACCAGACCTAACCAAGCAAGCAGCTATTCTCGAGATGTCAGCACCTGATTATGTACAACCTCTATGTTTCTAGGCAGGGTCAACTATTTAGGCAAGTTTATACTTGACTTTAGTGAGTTGACAGCAACTTTAAGAGAGCTAAAATGCAAAACTGTTGGATGGTCATGGCTGGAACAGCACCAGAAGGCATTTGAAGACCTTAAGAAGAAAATTGCCACCCCACCTACCTTAAGATACTATGATGTGAACAAACCAGTTACTCTGTTCTGTGATACTTCAGAATTTGGTCTTGGCACATATATACTTCAAGAGGGCATACCAGTAGCCTATGCATCTAGAACACTAACCCAAACTGAGATGCAGTATGCTCAGATTAAGAAGGAGCTTTTGGCAATAGTATTTGTATGTCCTAAGTTTCATGATTATATATATGGCTGGGCTATTCAGATTGAAACTGACCGCCAACCTCTAGTTACTATTCTAAAGAAGCCTATGTATTCCTCTCCAACGAGATTACAAAGAATGATGCTCAGATTGCAAAAATATAGTCTCAAAATGGTCTACACAAAAGGTCAATTGCTTTATCTCACTGATACCTTATCCAGATTTCCCAGAAATACAACCGAACAGCTTCACACAGAAAATTTTGACTTTGATGTGATGTCAGTCCATAATTTTTCTACCACTAGACTTGATGAGTTGAGAGATCATACTCAGACTGATCCAGTTTTGCAGAAACTTAATCACTACATTAATGTTGGTTTGCCATCAAAGCAATCTAGTGTACCACCTGAAGTGCAAACCTATTTTCCTTACAGAGATGAATTGTTAATGAAAGATGGCATTATTTTCAAAGGCCCTAAAATTGTTGTTCCTGCTTTCTTACAACAAGAATATATCCAGAATTTGCATCATAGTCACCCAGGATCCTCATCCACTAAGAGAAGAGGAAGAGAATTAGTATTTTGGCCTTCATTGTCAAAAGACATTGATAAAGTATTTTCTTCTTGTTCAGTATGCAATAGTACTCGACAACATTTGCAAAGAGAACCACTTCAACTAAATCCAGTTCCTGAACTACCTTGGTCAAATGTTGCAGCTGATATCTTTGAGTGGAATAATCAACACTACTTGGTTTTGGTGGACTCTTATTCGAACTGATTTGAGATTGATTTACTACCTAACCTAACATCCACTGCTGTTATTACTAAGTTGAAACATCATTTTTCAGTTCATAGTAGTCCATACAAAGTTCTTTCTGACAACAGTACTCAATTTACTAGCCAGTTGTTTCAGAAATTTGCAGAAAGACTGGGACTTTGTACATGTCACTAATAGTCCTGAATATCCTAGGTCAAATGGTCTAGCTGAACATGCAGTACAGAGTGCAAAGCAATTACTTCACAGGTCAAAGCGTGACAATACCGATGTGTACTTGAATTTGCAGTACTTTTCCGTTATCGAGGCAACAGCCTTAACGCGCTACTCTTCTTGACGATTCGTCTTCTTTTTCTTTTTAACGTCATATATTTGATGTGATACACACATCATCTTGCAGTTACTGGTTGCTTTACAAAAATGCAAGTGTATGTAAGATAGCTTTATAAAAATGGACCTATTGTGTTACATGCTGTACTATACAGTTTGTTTCACACCATAACATGTGCAACGTGGGTGTCTTACATCCACTTGGACTTTTCTAAACCAACCAGTAAATGCAAGTGGATGTGTGTCACGTCAAATATGTGATGTTAAACAGAAAAAGAGGAGGAATCATCCAGAAGAGTAGCATATTAGGACTGTTGCCCGGAAAATGGAAAAGCAAGGTGACATCTGACTGTAAGGTAAGTTTTATAACCCAACCGAGAATGCACTGACACCTGAATCACGAATCAGTAAGGCTGTCAGATTTACACACAGCTGTATTCAGGGAGCTTGGCTGTTTCTATCAACGTTTTTTTTTTTTTTACTTGTACATTTCTCTGTTGACTTGTGCATTTCATACAGGTCTTACTGCTTGTACCTAAGGAGTATCTGGCACTGGTTCCGAAAAGACCAATGGCAGCCAAGTGCACTATAACGTTTTGGACATGACAGCCAACTCAATATAAGGAACCTGTCGCCTTTGGATGCTGTTTGTTTTGAACGGGTTTGATTGGGGAGAGGAAAACAACAGTTCAGCCACCGGCAAGTGAAACTGTCCTAAGAAATGGGCATTTAGAACTGTTGTTTTGGCTGCATTAACATGGAATTACCATAACAACAAGAGTAGCACATTAGGACTGTTGCCCTGATAATGGAAAAGTACCAAATTTGCTTAATCTCAGAAACATATCCTGTGATGATATTCTTGGCTCACCTGCTCAAAGACTACTTTCCAGGTAAACTAGAAGTATGCTACCCATTACTTCCAGTTTATTGAAGCCTAAACCTAAGAACAATAAAATCATCAAGGCTCAATTGGTTAAGAAGCGTGATATTCAGAAATCTAGTTTTGACAGATTGAGCAGATTACTTCATCTGTTGAGGGAAGGAGAGACGGAACTAATCTAGACAATGAAAGGTTTTGATAGAATTGGACAGATTACAGGCATCTGTGCTGAGCCAAGATCCTACCTGGTAAACTCTGAAGGTGTGGAATATAGGAGGAACTGTAAACATCTTCTTCCTGTACCAAAATCATCATCACCATCATAACATTGTTTCTGTGATGCAGACTTCAAATCTAGGAGTGACTCAAACACTGTTTCCATATCAGAATGTGTTCAAAATTCTGATTGTATTCCAGAAAATGTTGCAGACATTCCACAGGTCAAACATTTTGCAGAGGCAGTTCCAGTTGCTAAATCTAACTCTCAGTTTTATGTCACATGATATGGATGAGTATCAAAGCCTAGTGTGAAATACACAGCAACATGGACATATATATATATATATATATATATATATATATATATATATATGTGTGTGTGTGTGTGTGTGTGTGTGTGTGTGTGTGTGTACTTAGTATTGTGTAATGCATGAGAAAGAATTACCTGTTATTTCTGCATGCTAATAGACTCATTTCTCAAAGAGGGAGGCTGTAGATCAGAATGCAAGTGAAGTGTGCTGTATCTTTAAGAAATATGTCAAAGCAGTACGTGCACGTATAAATTCCAGACATGTGCAATCCCTAGTGCTATTTTTTAAGAGCAGCCAGAGTGAGAGTATGCAAGATTGCAGTTGTTAGTTTGTATATAAGTTACTTAAGTTAAAGTCAGTAAACTTCTATAATGATGTGTTTGCATAAAATAAAGCTGTTTGAACAGAACCCACAAAGACTCTTTTATTGTGTCCAAAGTAGGCGAAAGAGAGGCACTTACTAGTTGCTGCCTGTAATAAAGTGCATAATTTCATGCAACACTGAACCTTGATGAGTGTTTCCACTAATAAAGCATATAACTCTACACAGCACTGAACTGTGCCGAGTCATGTCTGAGCAGCATACCTTTCAAGTGTACTTCATTATATGGGACATTCTTCATCTGGGGTCTTAAAAAGCCCATGTTCCTCACAGTTTGACAATGAAAAGGTCTTTTGCACACTCAGTGTAAGGAATTGTTTTAATTGATATCTATGGTACACATTGCTAGATGTATGGTAGAATGAGGTTCGCCAGGGACACAAACCAAGAAAGTGGTTTGTGTCACTGGTGAACCTCAGTCTACCATACAGTGGTTTTTCTTCTTGTGGTTTTATTTGCTGCTGCATCCACTTTAGTCCTTTTTTGTGCTTTACATATTGCTAGATCATGATTAATTCATCAAAAGAACTTTTTATATGCAAATGTTATACATTTTAACCATTCTGTGAGATTCCAGGTTGAAGTTGTCAGTAAACTGTTAGTAAGTGTTCCACATTTTGCCCATTTGTCCTAATTTTGGAGATAAAAGGGTGAGAACTATGCTGAGCAGGCAAAGAAAACATTTAATAAGGTGTTTGCAGCACTGCATTATTTTGGGATGTGTCGAAAAAGTAGTGAGAAATCTGTGATAAAGTATATGAGACACTTAAGCAAAAAGCCCACCCTCCTGAGTGGTGCACTACTCTACTTAAAAGGATTTTTGCCTTGTGCATATAGAGTCTTGTTCCAATGATAACTGTGAACTTTTGTGATAGTTAAAGGGTAACCTGGACAAAGAAGTGGTCTGTTGGTGCAACAAAAACATTTTTGATAAACTCACTTTATCAAAACATTGCTGGCATTTTATGAAACTATGGTAGATGTAATGTGCCATTTTAAAAAATAAGACCTTCCACAGGGGAAAATAGGGTTAATTGCTATATAAAAGGTGCTGATTCTATAAGTGAAACTGTGGCACAGTGGATGGCATTGTCACCTCACAGCAAAACGTTCCTTGGTTCGATTCTCGGCTGGAGTGTTTCTGTGTGGAGTCTGCATGTCCTCCCTGTATTCATGTTGATTTCCTCTGGGTGCTCTGGTTTCCTCTCACATTCAAAAGACATGCAGTAGATCAACTGTACACTCTACAATGGAAAGCCACCAGGTGGTGTAAACCATGGCTCTAGGTGATTACCACTGTAGAAGTGACACTCTGCCCCTATGTGCAAAAATGGGAAGAAGTGGTTGTGGGTGAATGGATTACAGAAAAAAGAAGGGTTTGTTGCTGAGGAAAGTAAGAAAATGGTTTGCATTTTAGTAGGGTAATCCCATCTGACAGGAAAAAGGGACTTTATTGTTGTTACTTCTAAAACATTAAATGCTCTAACATGGAAAAGGGGGCTTGTTTTTATTTAAGCAAAAAAGGAGGTGCTGATTTTGAAAATAAGCAGTCACTGAGTTAAGAAGGTTTACTGATGTCTGGTACAAGAAAGAAATTGTAGAAACACGATACTCTGGTTGTGAGTTTCTTGTACTAAAAATGAGAGGCAAAAGAAGTAATACACAAATCAACTCTTGTGCTGCTGTCATGTAAGTAAAGCATAACTCTTCTGAGATGCAGACAGATGATGTATACAGAGAAAGTAGTGTTGGCCAACTAGATCTAGGGCAGTGGAATGGGAGTGCTTTGTATCAAGACTATATTTGATTGCAGTCTAGTGTTGCAACTATACAAAGTGAAATCTTTGCTGGAAGTGCTGAGTCTGGCTGTGGCTCTAAGCAAACTAGAACAGATGATACTGATAGAAAGGACCTGAATATTTGTTAAGAAGCAAAAATATGTAAAAATACTTCTGCTTTTATCTAAAATGGTCACATGATCCATTTAAACATCATTAATCAAATTTGAAAAGTAGCATAGACAATGAATTTAATATGTTGCTGCCTCAAGTTTTATCAAACAATTAAATTAAAATTAAAAACTAATTCAAACTAGGATGGTGCCCAGATTTTAAATTCAATTGCTGTCAAGTTCTTGGCATTCTAACAACATACAATAGTCACTCCGAAATGTCAAAATCAAAGTGAGTGATTACTGTGAACAGGAATTTTTTTAACATTTACACAGTCAATCAAATACTTTTATAAAGTGTTATTTGTGTCTTTACTTTTTATATTATAATGCTATTCATAAATTCATTTGGAGAGCTTTATATCAATCTTTTCAAAGTAAAACAAATCTCAGGATGAGCAAATAGCCAAAAAACACACAAAAAAGTATATGTTGCAATTAAGCACACCATTAATTCACAGATTCATAGATTCATAGATTCACAGATTCATAGATTCATAGATTCACAGAGTCATAGATTCATAGATTCATAGACTGCAGGTCTTACTATGCCTAGCCAAGTTTTCTTGAAAAAAAAGAATAGTGATGTCCTGTATCCAAAGAGTACAGGCATTTATAAGCTACGTCTGTCCTTATGTCTCTGTCATGGGTGCCAGGCCCAGTCTAAATTTTCTATTCTGCATCCACTTGTCTAGGTTGTGCTTAAACTGGGTAATAGAGAACCTCAGCTTCTCATGGAAGGGACAGCCACTGGGACACATATCTGTCTGTCCAGCATATTCTGTTTAAGTCACCGACTAAATTCAGGTCCCTAGACCTTGTATTTTTGGTATGCTTTGACTCATGAATATATAGGAGATTCATAAGTGTGGAGTTTGCGGATGCCTTGTAAACCAGATATAGATCACCCTTCAGCAATCTATACGAGACTAAGTAGAGGGAATGGGCTTTAAGGTGCTCTGCCTAATGAATATCAGTTCTTTGTATATTCCATTAGGTCTCTGCATATAAACCTTAATCTTACTGATATTGTTTTAAATAAACTTTTTATATTTCTTGATCTCTTGTTTGCATACTTTGGCTTGTTACTTATACATGAAATCAAATCTTCTTGCCCCCCCCACCCCATTTTCCAGTTGGTTTATATTTTTTAATATTGTCACTATCTCAACTATGGGGACATGACCATAGTACAATTAAAACTCTTGCTATTCTGTTTATTTTGAACATAGCCAAAATTAGTATTATATACCACAAGAGGTGCATATTTAATATTTCTGTCTGCTGTCATATGTCTATATATTTGCCAGCCATTTCTACCTCATAATCTTTCTCCAAAAATATATTTTTAATATGTTCACAGTATGAAAATTTTCTTCACCACCAGTAGTGTGCCATGATGAAATTATAAGATGACCCTTTACCATATTCTTCTTCATGTTTAAGGGGGAATGACTAAAAAATGTAAGTAATTAATCACAAATGTGGGGTTATGATAGACATTAGAACTAAATTTATTTTCATTACTATCTAACATCTCTCTCTTACATCAATAAAATAAATAGCTTGTCTTGAAGTAGCAGAAGTAAATTTCAGAAAATCTGTACTTATACTTAAAACCAGAATTAACTTATCAAAAGTGGTCTCATCTACATTCCATTAACTCTAACACTGCCTGTTCCCCAACCCTAACTCTATACCTTACCTTAATAAAAAACTTCCCATAACATTGCCAGTATACAAGACAGACTTACACACACACACACATATATATATATATATATATATATATATATATATATATATATATATATATATATATACAAATATTAAAAACACTATATCTATCTGCTTGCCTAACCCTGACTCTAGCCCTAAAATACAGACATTCATACAGAAACATACAGTACCTATCATTCACCAGTCCTAACAGTAACTCACAAAAACATGCACAAACACTCTCACACCCTCAAACCCAAATGCCATTGACATTTGCAACTACTGCCTACACAACACCCCTGAGCTTGTCAACAAAACATATGTTCAATAAAACACGGGGGAAGCACACACACACACACACACACACACACACACACACACACACACACACACACACACACACACACACACACACACTCACACACACACACACACACACACACACACACACACACACACACACACACATGTGCACCAATTGACAGGAAGGTGTGCATTCCCCAGGACATAATCACTAAATATAGAAAAGAAAAAGCTCTTATTTTTGAAGTGGGAACAAGCCCACCTGCACATCCCATGTGGAGCTGTGCCTACCACAACTCTCTAATTTATATATATATAAACTCTGGGATTGCACAGTAGAGGGAAAAGTGCATAACACTTTACATACTGAAACAGCAATGTCACACTGGTATGTTGATTAGCTGTTTTGCTGATCATAAAGCAGTCATTTAATTGTGGTAATCGAGATATATCTATATATATATATATATATATATATATATATATATATATAATTTTTTTTTTTTTTTTTTTTTACTGAAGCACAAACAGCTGGGCATACTTCCGCAAAAGTGCTTTTCTCTGAAAAAGCACTTTCGCAGAAATATGCCTGTATCTAGAGGGAGTCATGGGGGAATGACTGTTGTGGAGATTGTACTATGGTGCGGATAAGGAACTATTCCCTTTTCCTCACTGTAGTGTGATCTAGGAGTGAGAATATTAAAGTACGGGGGTGTGGGGGGCACAACCCCCCACATGGGGGTACGGGGGGCTGGCCCGCCTGCATAAAAGTAGATTTTTTTTTAATGCACTTTACCGAAAGTGCATTTTTGGTGAAAGCGCTTTCGTTAAAGTGTGTTCGGTGATTGTGGATTTGGACTATTGAACTTTCATTCAATAGTCCTAGATCCATATATATATATATATATATATATATATATATATATATATATATATATATATATATATATATGTGTATGTGTGTGTGTATATATGTATATATATATATATATATATATATATATATATATATGCACATATGTGTGTGTATATTAAATTATTAAATGTTTCCTAACATCCAGCTGCTTCCTTCCCCTGTGGAATTATTAAATATATGTTAAATATATAGTAAATTTCATATTGTATTATAATTTTCTTTGCTGTTTAAGACTGTTCCTATAATTTCCCCCTCTATTTAGCTATATTCCTCTTATTCCACTCTACTATCCCTTAGTAACCAAACAGATTAATTATCACACCTAACTCACCTGTAACTACCAAGAGCTCCTCAGTAGTCTGCTGCTCACAGATTGTCTCTGTAATTTCTTTTTTTACCTGTTCTAACCCACTCCGTTCACCCTGCTGGCTCACTCCGCTCCCCTACCCTACCCCCAATTCCCACCCACCCCCAGTGCACCTACACTTATACTTCTGAGACCACACTCCTTCCCATGTCATCCAATAGCACACTATTACTTGTTACACATTGAATACTTAAGCACGCATTTTTATACTGCTACTCATTAGTACTACTACAAAAACACTATCTTCCTCCTATCTCTCTATCAACCCCTACCTCCTGTCTATATTTTATCTTTTCCCTCACTATGCCCCTAAATTACATGCCAAGACATATAAATCTGCTACTCTTATTTGTAGTACTACTTACTCTATCTATACCCTACATCCTTACCTTCTATGAACACCTACATTATACTGGATCTCACCATCTCTTAAAACAAACATCAATACTAACTCTGCTAGCCTCCAAAGCCATATTAACATAACATCCTCATCAATCTATCTTCTATCAAAGTATCATAGAGTAGCCCATATTACTTATCTCCAAGCCAGGAAGTCACAATATATTTTCTGTAAATTCCTAAAACTTACACACAGTCTTCAACAACACCTTCTACTACATGATGACATTCATCCAACCCAGGCCCAAACAACAAGATCCCAACAACCCCCCAGCTGCCACATCCCTCTACCCCATACACCCTCACTAGAACCCCTAATTCTCTCCTCATAGCACATTTCAACATACTTAGCTTAAACAATAAAATTAGCCAGCTACATGCTCTGTTAGACATACATTCATTTGACATCCTATGTTTAACAGAAACATGGCTCAAATCTGTAACCCAGGACAATGAAATCATCCCACCTGAATATAATATTTTGAGATCAGACCATATAACCAAAAAGGGTGGAGGGGTAGCAATTCTGTACAAATCAGAGTTACATGTTACTTCACTAGATGTACAACTACCTTTAGAGAGTAATGCTGAAATCCTTATTTCTAAGCTTCAGATCAATGCTAGCAAATCCATATACATAATATGCTCCTACCTACCTCCAGGCAATAACATCAATACCCTTGAAAGTGCCCTCAATTGGCTTTCTACATCCTTCTCACAAGAAACCATAGTTCTTGGTGATTTTAATATAGATTGGAATAGCTGCACTTCCGCCAAACCAACTACCTATATAAACCTATATGGCTTTTCCCAAACAATCACCACCCCGTCCAGAATCCATAAACCCAGTAACAAAGGAAGCACCTTAGACTGGATCTTAGTAAATAGCCATCCACTGTCGTATAAAGCAGGTACCCTTCCTGATGACATTAGTGACCACTCACTTACACAATTAAACAAAATACCTTTATTCCGAAGCAAACCATCTTTAGAACTACCCGGAACAGAAAACATTTTGTCTCAGTAAGCTTCCAAGCAGAGCTTAAGGCTTGTGATTGGTCACCCCTAAAACACCTCCCTCTTGAGGAAGCAGTGTCATATTTTAACTCTAAATTATTACAAATCCTGGAATACCATGCCTTCACTCACTCTATTACAACTAGAAGTAAAACTGCTCCATGGTTCACAAAAGAGACTAGGCATAAAATCTTACTGAGAAACAAAATCTGGTCCAAATGAAGAACTACTAAAAACCCAACTGATCATCAAAACTTTAAACAGCTGAGAAATGCCACTAAAAATCAATACTTCTTGACAAAAAAAAACTTTTACTTCAAACTCCAGCAATCTCATCAACATAAACCACAATGTTTCTGGTCAAGTATTAATAGACTCCTAAACACAAGACACTCCAAGACACCAACCCCATCAGGCTTCTCCCTTAACACTCCCAACCAGATTGCTGATGCTTTCAATACCTTTTTTACTGAAACCGTCTAATCTCTAGCAAACTCCCTACCACCTGTTAGCTCACGTCTGCCTTCCTCCTTAACTAGCTTATCTCCTACCTTTCATTTACAACCAGTTCCAACATCCCTCATCTACACCCTACTTCAAAAACTTAAACAATGCAAACCCTCAGCTGACATGCTACCAGCTGAATACCTGCAAATTGCAGCAAAAGTACTTGCCTAGCCCATTTCCATCCTAATAAATAGAACCATTACTGAAGATTCCATCCCATCTCTCTGGAAAATCTCCTACATTATCCCACTACACAAGGGTGGTAACTCGCCTCATAGCCTTACTCTCTCCTTTAGCCAAAATCATGGAAAAATGCATCCAATAACCTACTAGCTGACTGTCAGCATGGCTTTAGGCCTTTCCACAGTACTACCACTGCCCTCTTATCCTTTTCTGACTGCATTAACAAAAATCGTAACGACAACATGCTTTCCTCTGCACTTTTTCTTGATCTCTCTAAAACCTTTGATATGGTTAACCATCAGTTACTTATGAACATACTTAAATCACTCTCACTAGACACACAGGCAGTACAGTGGTTCAAGTCCTACTTAGAAAATAGACAACAAGCTGTCCTTTGGGACAATAACTTATCCACACATCTCCCTATTACCCTTGGTGTCCCTCAAGGCTCTATCTTGAGACCTCTCTTTTTCTCTATATTCATTAATGATCAAAATGTAAATCTTCCTCAAGCTACCTGCATACAATATGCAGAAGACTCCACATTAATTTGTGCCGCTTCTTCTTCAGCTGAACTCCAATCCATCACCCAAAAAGTATTTAACTTAGTAGAAAACTAGTTCCTTCAATGCTGCCTCCTCCTAAACCTCCAAAAAACTAAACTATTGCTGTTCACTCCAACACTAAAGTCCTCCCCAATAGATCTCACAGTTATATCCAATAATGGCACTGTCATATCACCTGACCCAACCAACAAACTCTTAGGTGTAATAATTGACCACAACCTTAACTTCGACTCACACATTAACTCAACCATTGAATCAGTAAATAGAAAACTAGGTTCCCTTTACAGGATTAAACCTTTCCTTACTCCTGTAGCCAGAACTACCATTGCCCACACCCATCTTATCTCCACCCTCCTCTATGCCTCCCCCATTTATACTAATCTATCCAAAAACAACCTTAACAAACTGGCAACCTCCTATAACAACATTGCCAGATTTGCCACTAGCTCCCCATTTAGAACCCACCATTGTCAAAATTTTAAACAGCTAGGATGGGTGGAACTGCAAAATAAGCTTCAATTTCAGCAACTTACTATCACCCACAAGATTTTATATCATCCCAGTAATACTCCAATACTCTATAGCCTTATCACTCCCTATAAAAATCTTACAACCCTTCGCTCAGCTGATAAATTACTGAAAAATAACTGATGAAAGTCGACTTTGTGAAAAGTCGACCATGTAAAATAGACCCATATATATATATATATATATATATATATATATATATATATATATATATGCAGATTTATGTACATCTTTTCTTATTTCTGTATAGTTTTCTAAAATTTTAGTTTTGGTAAAGTAACAGATTATTCTACATATATGGTATGTATGTTGCTAATGCTAGAAAGGAATGTTCAAAACTGATTTGTTATATGGTTTGACAAAATTGTCTCTCATCATAAATGTATTTATCACATCTGTTGAAAATAAAATACAGTCTTTTATGTAAATTTTCTGAATATCTATTAAGAATTTTTTATAGGATTATAGGATCATAGGAGAGTATTAGGCTACTGACCTGCAGGTCACTTTACGCCTAGCCATTTCATCCCTATGTAATACCATAGAAATGCTAGTCAATACCCAAGATTGCATTTAGTGATGACTGTCCATATCCAGGAGGGTTGTGGGTTCTATCGCTGGCAGGAATTTACAGTGCCCCATCCACTCGTCCAGGTTCCTCTTAAAGAGTGTCATAGAGGTGCTCTGTTTCACATGAAACTGGTAGCCTGTTCCAAAGATACGGCAGTCGCTGGTGGAAAAATATGCCCCTCTAGGAGGTCCTATTTAAGTTGCAGACCATATTTAGGTCTCTGAATGGGTAGCCCTAGTCCCACTTGATTTATGGCATGCAGCAAGTTCATTAGGTTTGGGTCTTTGGTTGCTCTGTAGGCCAGGCATAAGTCTCCCCTAAGAAGTCTATGATACGAAGTAGAGTGACAGGGACTTTAGTCAGTCTGTGTAAGGCACATGCTAAAGCCCTTTCATCTTCTTTGTTAAAAACCTCTGAGGTCTCTCTACTTGCTGCAAGGGCTAAGTAGGGTACCTGCTAAACTGGATGTTATACTCAATTATGGGCCAGATAAGTGCCACGTAGCAGGGGGTTATAACTTCCTTTGCTCTCAAGGCAATGCCTCTACTAATCAAGCATGCTATGTAGAAAGCTTTGCTTGTTACAGTAGACACATAGTCATCAAAGTTAAGGTCACAGTTAACTTGTGATCCCAGGTCCCTTACCACTTCTTGGGTACTTAATGTATTCTTGGTGATTTGATAGTGTGAGGGGACACTGTTTGTGCCAAAGGTAATGATGATGCATTTCTTTGTATTCAGTTTGAGACCATGACTAATACACTACTCGTAGGTCTGTGTGAGACCCTCCTGGAGTATGCTGACATAATTTGGGGATCCAGTGATTGCACCTAGTTTGCAGTCGTCTGCAAACTTGGTCAGCCACAACCCCTTAGTTTTGACCTGAACCTCTGAGAATTATATACCAAACAGTAGGGGGGCCCAGCACTGACCCCTGTGGGACCCTACTGATAATAGGTCTGCTGGTTGATGTGGAGTCACCCACTTTGATAGTGTGTGTCTGGTTTGTGAACCAGTTGGCAACCCATCTTACAATGAAGGGGTTTACATTCATTTTGCTAAGTTTATCGGTAATACCTGAATGTGGGATTTTGTCGAAAGCCTTTGTCAGGTCAAGGTATGCTGTGTGCACAGATTTCCCCTCATCAATGGCCTTGGTCACATTTTAAAAGAAATCCACTAGATTTAACAGGCAGGATCTGCCCTCCATGAAGCTGAATTGGGTAGAATCCAGGATAGGAAGGTCACCTATGTCTATTTATGATGTCTATAATTATACATTCCATGGCTTTATAGATAAGGCTGGTCAGGCTTATGGATCTGTAATTCCCTGGGTCTGTTTCTAAGCCACCTTTGTGGAGGGGAATAACTGTTGCTGTTCTCCATTCTACAGGAACAAAGGCTGTGGTTATGCTATGGTTGAAAATGGTACATAATGGTGATGCTAGTTCATGTTTTAGCCTGTTTAGAAGACAGCCTGGAATGTCATCTTCTCAAATAGAGGCTGTATGTTTTGCCTTGAACAAGGCTTTGAGGACCTGCTCTTCAGATATGTAGGGTGGGGTGGGGAGTTTCGGAGAAGGTTTGTTGTAAGTTAGGAGGGGAGAAGGGAGTGAAATTTTCACCAAACATATCCACTAGCAGGTTTTCAATCTCTGTGGGGGTCATTGTGTTTGATACCATTGGCCACTAGTTCTGCACATGCTTGTTTCCTACCCTTTAGGGTACATATTTAGCTGTAAAAGGCCTTATGGTTATCATTGGTTGTAGTTACTAAGTTTTTCTCAAAGGAGCTCTTGGAGGTTTTGACAAGTTGTCTTATTTGCCCATTGAGGCTGAGGAGGATGCTTTTCCATTGTTGGGGCCTTGCCTTTGTTTTCTTGGACAGTAACTTTTTGCATTTATTGTAAAGCTTGATGTTGCTGGATGTCCACCATGGCAGCTTGTTTTTACTTGGGGTTTTGGCTTTGATTATTTCTAGTACCGCTGAGTTTATACACTTATGCAAGTGATTGTACAGGGCTTTAGTGTAAGCTTAAGCATAGTTACCACTTCCAGCTTTGCATGGGGCTTGGAATGCATTTATACCTTCACCTAGGATTGTATAGTTTGCCTTGGTGAAAGTTTTTAGTCTGATTTCACCCTTTGTGAGTTCTGGTGTTATTTTGGTCAGATATAACCAATGAGAGTCTGATAGTTGAGGCAGTGCATCTGTTTGACATGTTGGTGAGGCCCAGATCCAGAATGTTTGTTCCCCTTGTCGGAGTATGGACAATTTGTTCCAGGGCATTTGAATTAATAAAGTCAAGGAACTTTTGTGCTAGCGAGTTAGGGCTAGTGTAGGTTTCCCAGTAGATGGTATGATAATTGAAATCCTCAATAACCAGCGTGTTTGGTAAAATTCCTTTTAAAATTCTACACTCTGCACCTCAGGAAAGAGATGTTAATTTATAACTTTAAGAATCAACAATGCTTTATGGGATATGTTCTACTTCAGCTACCAGTGTATGGACTGGCAAACTGTAGTTTGCGTTTTCTGATGTAAATATGTGGGTCTATATTATTTAAATGAAGATTTCTAACTTCGAACACCATATGGTAGACACCATATGGTCGAAGTTAGAAAACTTCAAATTGGTAAAAAAAAGAAAAGAAAAGACTAAACCCTAAACTAAGGGTTGTAGGCAGGGGGCAAGCCCCCCTGCAACTCCCACACCCCCACTCTTTAAATATAACAACTCTGAGACCACACTATAATGCGATAAAGGGAAGACTTCCCTTTACTGCACTGTAGTGCGATCTTGGAGTTGATATATTTAATCTTAGATGATCTTTTTTTTCCCCGTATTCATAGTTTTCTAATTTCGACATATGGTGTTGGTCATATGGTATTCGAAGTTAGAAATCTTTGATTAAATAGTATATGTAACAACTATAAGTTGTGCAATGCAAGCATTATGAGAAATAAGTGCCTTGCAAATGCTTGAGCTCTTTTTGTGTTAACATTACCATAAAGGTATGAAAACATTTGGAGTCAACATGAAGCAGTGCTGTTAAGTGTATAGTAATGCAAAAATGCTGATAGATTAATCGACCACAATACTGTAATGTTCCCTATGTCATTAACTCACCTGCTCCTGAACATCAGATAAAGCCCCTAGGGGTATTTTGTAAAATGAGTCTAGCAAGAAATACATCTATGTCAGGGTTAGGAGCTCTGTTTGTCTGGACCTTTGTTGCTCTGAATTCTGGGTTGTCTACCTCATGTTTATGCATATTTAAACTTGTATTATGATAGTATATTCTTTACTATATGGTTCAAATTTTGTCATTTTAAAAGAAAAAAAGCATCTGCAAATTCTGGGTCAAAATCACTAATGAAACAAACTGTCATATTTTCAGCAGTGAGTGGTAATCTCCTAAAGTAATTTTTTACACTTACTTTTCATTAATTTTAAATGCTTGTGTTTAACAGGCCTGTAAGGTAAAGTTGAAGAGAATGTCTGCAAATGTTTTCTTTAAAGATATTCTGTCTTACCATATTAGGCTGAACTGATAGAAATTGAAATTGCCACATACTTAGTGGATTGGTTCTTTCTGCTTCACAACTGCTGTTAACTGGATTGCTTCTGCTGGGATTTAATAAAACAGCTTAAAATGGGTTGGTGTGCATGAGATATCACGTGACAAACATGGTGGGACATTTACTGTAATACAAGGACCATTGATTCTCTGCCATCTCCTTTTTAATATATAGAGTAATGTATTTTTTAAGAAGTTATAAAAACTCAGATGACAAAAAAAGAAGTATACATTAGCATGATTACTAAGGGCAAACATTTTAATACTGCACTTTAAGCTTTTTAAATCCTTGTCATATTACTAGTGGTTTCCTCTCTCACAACCTACAATCTACAAACGCTTGCTTTTCACTTTGACTTGATTTTGCACAGGAAAACAAAATATTTTTGTAAGAGGGCATATCGAAGGATATCATGCACAAGGACTAAAAATATATCCACAGTTCTTCAAATTCCTGTACAGACAACAGAAACAAACTGTTTTAGCAAAAAATATTTACAGTATTGTTTATTATATGTATTATTTCTGTATTTTAATAGGGCCATGCCATATAGTATTAGTAATTCTATTTTCCCACTTTTCTGTCATCTCCTTACAAGTTAACCACTATCCATTTTGTTAAATGATTTAGTAAATGAGACATGCCTCCTAATTACAAAAAATGTTTCCATTAGAAGGAATTTTAGTAGCATGCACATATAGCTTCTGCTTATATACTCCTTATATATTTCAATCATTTTTTTGTCGCAGGTGATATCAATTGTGAACAAGATAACATGGTCTAGGAAACATTGGGATTAATGGACTCAGGGAAGGAAAGCAGAATAAAGAGACTTGTCTTTTTCAATACTAGGCAGAAGGGGAAGGTTGTGCAGATTATCTCCTGCTGCTCTCATCAAAATAAGCTTATAATTCATGCAGGCTTAATGTACTAATTTACTTTTTTGCCTTTGGGCATTGAAAAACAGATTGGCATCTAGAGATGCTGTTGTTCTTTTCCTATTTTTCAGCATCAGAAGAAATTACACACTGGTGGATCTGGCTGCTTGTTTTGAGCAGTGCCTCATTCTTCTGTTCAGTGAGATATCATATGTCTTGTTTTGGACTGTTGTTGTTGGCAATTATGCCAAAATATCTGGAGCATTTGTTTGTGTCATATTTATCGGGATTATTCTGAATGTTATAGTCTTCAAGGTGTGCAACTGTTGGTACACTCTCTAGTGCTACTTACAATGTCTCTGACTGGAAACCTTTCGAATGTATGTGGTGTTATATTTATAGAGTGCATATGTCTATCCTGGGTTTACTTTGCTCTCAGCAGTTCACCTTGATATTGAACTTTAGATGGAAAATGACTAAAACTACTACATGCCTTCAGATATTAAAGATACTGTTTGGAGTCCATAAAAGACTTGTGAAAATCCTACTGATTGGACCATTCAGCCATTACATGAAAGAATAGTTATAATTGTGTGTGCATTTGAATGTGCAGGTAGTTTTCTTGACCCCTTGTTCTCATTCATACAGCATCTAGGATTGCTCAGGACTTCTTATATGGTTACTGCACTTTTTACTGAAGAAGCTGCAACAGTGTCTGCAAAGGTTTTCTACTATAATCTCTTGAGTCTCCATTCTTATTTATCACAGCTTTCTCTACCCCTGACTGATATTATTGCAATGTGCACAAAATAGCATCTGTGTGCTTATTTCCTGTTTTTTGCTGACGGTTACCTTTGACTTGCAGACTTACTGTTAGGTTCAGTTACAGCTGTTTTCAGCCTCTGATAACTATCAATTGCTCTATTCTCTCTAAAGCCACCAGCATTGCTAGACATGAACCTACTCCTGGTGGCTTCTCCCTTTCCATTGAAGACAGCCTCCTAGTTATTGTGCATTGGACCATCTGGAGATAGATGTGAGAGCATAGGAGCCATCATATTGCAAATGACTGATACATTGACAGGAAAACTGGATTATCCAGACTTCCCAGATGCACTAGGCTACATATAGTATGTGGATGTTGAATGAAGAAGGGTAAAGGAGACATACGCAACTCTGGAGTGCTCCTTCCATAAATGCTTCCCTCTGACACATCATTGCAGCTCATGCTTTACATCTCAAACACATCCCTTACACATCCCTCTTCCATTACATCCCTTATACATGCCTCTTCCCATACACCCCTTACACATGCCTCTTCCCTTTCATCCCTTACACATCCCCCTTCCCTTACATCCCTTACAGATCCCTCTTCCCTTACATCCCTTACACATGCCTCTTCCCTTATATCCCTTACATATGCCTTTTCCCATGCATCCCATACACATCCCTCTTCTCTTACATATGCCTCTTCCCTTACATCCTTTACACATCCCTCTTCCCTTACATTTCTTGCATATCCCTCTTCCCTTACATCCCTTACACATCCCTCTTCCCTTACATCCCTTACACATGCCTCTTCCCTTACATCCCTCACACATGCCTCTTCCCTTACATCCCTTACACATCCCTTTTCCCTTACATCCCTAATACATTACTCTTTCCTTACATCCCTTACACATGCCTCTTTCCTTACATCCATTCCTCTCAATCTGGAAGCATCAAAAATTTGGACAAAGGCCCATGAAAAATAGGTAGATATCTATACGATGATTAATATAAAATTTTCATACATAATTATGTAACCCCACCCATTCCAATGGAATTGTGGGATACCAGCTTTTGAATGCAAACTGAAGAACAGACAACCAAAATATGGCCCCAGAGACCCCCCCACTAATCACTTCAGCAATATGTCTCCAAGTATGCACAAGCACCAAAATGAAACATTTCCCCCACCCCAGTGATCCATTCCCTTCAGTAGTTTTAAATATGTACAACTTACAAGCACCAAATTGGAAAATTTCCCCCAGTGATCCATTCCCTTCAGTAGTTTCAAGTATGCACACAAACATCAAAATGAAATATGTCTCCCAGACCCCCCCACTAATCCTTTCAGCAGTATGTCTCCAAGTATGTCAGCCTTCCTCATGAAGCAATTCCAATGTTCCATTACTTGGCTATTTCTCCCCATTTACCATAAACACTGTAATGTGCATACTGCTATATGCTTTACTTTTACAATGATTATTTGGATTTCATTTAAAACTTTTATTTTACATTTTATAGTGCAAACACAAATAGACATTTTCTAAACAAAGCAATACAGTCTCACAATGAAAACTGACTTACCATTAAAATTTCTCTGCCCTTGAAACTCACATTCATTGAAATAGCATTGAAACCAACATTCAAAGAAAATGCACCTGGCCAGTGGTGGATAAAGATTACCTCTGGGCTGTTTTCAAATCATAGGCCCCTTACACACATTATTTAGGACCACACAAACATACATGTGTTTCTTTGATACACCTTCCTGATTGTATTAAATTATATTCCTTATATAATTCAGCACACTTGTTAGAACGTGTTTTAAATTTGTTGTTTTTAACATTTTTCCAGTAAGCAATGAAAAAAATGTATGAGCCAATAATGACAAAACTGCTCAATTCAGAAAATTTCCATCATAAAAGTCTCCTCAAACTTCTGTCATTACAATCCACCAGTATCAGTAAGTATGCACAATCTCTGCAGAAGTAAAAGTCATCTAAATAATTCCACATTGAAGAGATCTGTAACTATTGAAGAGGTTGCTGCTAGCAAACAACTTTATATTTCATTGTTTTATCTACAAAGTGCCTGTTGCCCTTGACAAATAAATTGTGCGTGTTACATTAAAAAAATGATGTTAGTAATATTGCATAGGGAATGGATGGCAAACTGATAACAGCTTCATAGTTACTAGGTATCTCTGTCAAAAGGAGGACATTCTCAGGATTGCAGCATCTACTCCTTTTAAAGCATTGAAAAGCAAGTATATTACCTGTTGTGCTACTAACAAAACAAACAAACTTAATATAAGCAGCACTAAACTTCTCTTCTCCTGAAGAACTTTGCAGCACAAGAAATCTGGAAAAAGCCAAAATTTATTGGGGGAGGGGTCAAAGGCCCCAAAACAGGGAGTGAGACACATTTTAAACATTGCTTGCATAATCTTAGAAAGCTGCTAGAATAAAATGTTTTGAAGTTACCATGTGTTTCCTGAAAGACAGGAAGACTGAAAAGTAAATGGCTATAATTATTTAGTGAATTCAGAGCTCACTGATTTGCCAGAAAACCACACATTTTAAGAGAAACACAGACCAAAACTATGAGCCATCATCTAAATATTCCAGATACTCTGTGAAACTTTGGACAGTTGAGAGCCATGAACTTACTTATTGAACCACAAGTGGTGGTATGGGGTGAGAATTCAGGCACTTTCCTCTTGTAACCAAGATAAAGAGCTTGAGCATGAGTAACCCTCACCAACAGTAATACCTAACTGCAGCATTTCACACACACATCAATTCATTCTTAACAGCTAAAAGTAATCAGACACAGTAATTCAAATGCAGTGCAACAATTGCAGAATGGACCTGACTTGTTCTTACCACCTGAACTGCTAAAGTCCCTTTTGTTTGTACTCGTTTCCCTTACCTGGAGGAGATGCGGGAAGTCTACTGCTGGTGTAGACCTGCAGTCAACACACACATGCTACATTTACACTGCTGCTGCCCATCAACATAAACAAAGTACAGTGAATCAGTCAGTCCCACCCCTCAAGCCCTCAGCAGAATTCCAACAGGCTGGCAGGCTACTCAGGAAGCTGACGCCATTGCACATGCCCCTGCATGTGATGACATCACCAGAATATGTCCTGAAATAAAAGGAATAAAAAAAGCCGGGAAATTTGTCAATAAAGAGGGTGACTCTGGAATTATTTGGACCTCAAAACCAGTAAATCCTCCTTCCCTTACATCACTTACACATCCCTCTTCCATTACATCCTTTAAGCATCCCTTTTCCCATATATGCCTTACATATGCCTATTCCTTTACATCCCTTACACAAGCCTCTTCCTGTGCACCCCTTCCACATGCCTCTTTCCTTTCATCCCTTACATATCCCACTTCCCTTACATCCCTTACACATACCTTTTCCCCTACATTCCTTACACATTCCTCTTCCCATACATCCCTTAAACATCCCTCTTCCCTTACATCCTTTACACATCCTTCTTCACTTAGATCCCATACACATGCCTCTTACCTTACATCTCTTATACATGCCACTACCATTACATTAATTACACATCCTGCTTCCCATACATTCCTTACACATCCCTTACATCCCTTACAGATGGCTCTTCCCTTACATCCCTTACAACCTCTCTTCCCTTACATCCCTTACACATCCCTCTTCCCATACATCCTTTACACATGCCTCTTCCTGGGCATCCCTTACACATCCCTGTTCCCTTACATCCCTTACACAACCCTCTTCCCTTACATCCCTTACACATCCCTGTTCCCTTACATCCCTTTCACACCCCTCTTCCCTTACATCCCTTACACATGCCTCTTCCCTTTCATCTCTTACACATCCCCTTCCCTTATATCCCTTACACATCTGTCTTCCCTTACATCCCTTATACATGCCACTACCATTACATCCCTTACACATCCCTCTTCCCATACATTCCTTACACATCCCCCTTCCCATACATCCTTTACAAATGCCTCTTCCCTTACATCCGTTACACGTGCCTCTTCCTGGGCATCCCTTACACATCCCTCTTCCCTTATATCCCTTACACATGCCTCTTCCCTTTCATCTCTTACACATCCCCTTCCCTTATATCACTTACACATCTGTCTTCCCTTACATCCCTTATACATGCCACTACCATTACATCCCTTACACATGCCTCTTCCCTTACATCCCTAACACATGCCTTTTTCCTTACATCCTTTACACATGCCTCTTCCTGTGCATCCCTTACACGTGCATCTTTTCTTACATCCCTTATGAATCCCTTATATATGCCTTTTCCCTTACATCCCTTACACATCCCTCTTCCCTCACATCCCTTACACATCCCTCTTCCCTTACATCCCTTACACATCCCTCTTCCCTTACATCCCTTATGCATGTCTCTTTCCTTGCATCCCTTGCACATGACTCTTCCTGTGCATCCCTTACACATACTTCTTTCCTTACATCCCTTAGACATGCTTCTTCCTATACATCCCTTATACATGTCTCTTCCCTTACAACCCCTACACATGCCTTTTCCCTCACATCCCTTACAACCCCTCTTTTCATATATCCCTTACACACCCCTCTTCCCTTACATCCCTTATGCATACCTCTTCCCATACATCCATTATGCATCCCTGTTCCAGTACGTCCCTTACATATCCCTCTTCTCATACATCCCTTAAGCATCCTTCTTCCCTTACATCCATTATACATCCCTCTTCCCTCACATCCCTTACACATACCTCTTCCCTTATATCCCTTAGACATGTCTCTTTCCACGCATCTCTTACACTTGCCTCTTTCCTTACATTCCTTACACATTGCTCTTCCCTAACATCCCTTACATATCCCTCTTCCTATACATCTGTTACACATCCCTCTTCCCATACATCCATATGTCCCTTACACATGTCTTCTTCCTTGCATCCCTTACATATCTATCTTCCCTTACATCCCTTACACATCCCTCTTCCCTTACATCCCTTAGACATCTCTCTTCCTGCAATCCCTTACACAACCCTCTTCCCTTAAATTCCTTACACATGCCTCTTCCATTACATCCCTTACACATCCCTCTTCTGTTACAGCCCTTACACATGCCTCTTCCCTTACATCTCTTACTCATGCCTTTTCCCGTGCATCCCATACATTTGTCTCTTCCCTTACACATCCTTTTTCCCATACATCCCTTTCATATTCCTCCTAACTTACATCCCTTACACATGCCTCTTCCCTGTCAACCCTTACACATCCCTCTTTCTGTATATCCCTTACACATGCATCTTCCCTTACATCCCTTACATATGCCTCTTCCCATACATCTCTTACACATGCCTCTTCCCTTACATTCCTTACACATCCCTCTTCCCATACATCCCTTACACATCCCTCTTCCCTTGCATCCTTTACACATCCCTCTTCACTTAGATCCCATACACATGCCTCTTCCCTTGCATCCCTTATACATGCCACTTCCATTACATCCACACATCCCGCTTCCCATACATTCCTTACACATCCCTCTTCCCTTACATCCCTTACACATCCCTCTTTCCCTCTTTCCTTACATCCCTTACACATCCCTCTTCCCTTACATCCCTTACACATCCCTCTTTCCCTCTTCCCTTACATCCTTTACACATCCCCCTTCCCTTACATCCCTTACACATCCCTCTTCCCTTACATCCCTTACACATGCCTTTTCCCTTACATCTTTTACATGTGCCTCTTCCCATGCATCCCTTACAATTGCATCTTTTCTTACATCCCTTATGCATCCCTTATGCATGCCTTTTCCCTTACATCCCTTACAACCCCTCTTTCCATATATCTCTTACACATTCCTCTTCCCTTACATCCCTTACACATCCTTCTTCCCTTATATCCTTTACACATGCCTCTTTCTTCACATCCCTTACAACCCCTCTTTCCATATATCCCTTACACATCCCTCTTTCCTTACATCCCTTACACATACCTCTTCCAATACATCCATTATGCATCCTTGTTCCAGTACGTCCCTTACATATCCTTCTTCTCATACATCCCTTAAGCATCCTTCTTCCCTTATATCCATTATACATCCCTCTTCCCTCACATCCCTTACACATCCCTCTTCTCTGACATCCCTTACACATCCCTCTTCCCTTACATCCCTTAGGCATGTCTCTTTCCTTGCATCCCTTACACATGACTCTTCCTGTGCATCCCTTACACATACTTCTTTCCTTACATCCCTTAGACATGCTTCTTCTTATACGTCCCTTATACACTTCTCTTCCCTCACATCCCTTACAACCCCTCTTTCCATACATCCCTCTTTCCTTACATCCCTTACACATACCTCTTCCAATACATCCGTTATGCATCCCTGTTCCAGTACGTCCCTTACATATCCCTCTTCTCCTACATCCCTTAATCATCCTTCTTCCCTTACATCCATCATACATCCCTCTACCCTGACATCCCTTACACATCCGTCTTCCCTTACATCCCTTAGGCATGTCTCTTTCTTTACATCCCTTACACATCACTCTTCCCTTCCATCCCTTATACATGCCTCTTCCCTTATATCCCTTACACATGCCTCTTCTCATACATCCCTTACACATCCCTCTTCACTTAGATCCCATACACATGCCTCTTCCCTTACATCCCTTATACACGCCACTTCTATTACATCTATTACACATCCCACTTCCCATACATTCCTTACACATCCCTCTTCCTGTACATCCCTTACACAACTCTCTTCCCTTTCATCCCTTTCACATCCCCCTTCCCTTACATCCCTTACACATGCCTCTTCCCTTTCATCCCTTACACATCCCTTTTCCCTTATATCCCTTACACATTTCTTCTCTTACATGCCTTATACATGCCTTTTCCCTTACATCCTTTACACGTGCCTCTTCCCGTGCATTCCTTACACGTGCATCTTTTCTTACATCCCTTATGCATCCCTTATACATGCCTTTTCCCTTACATCCATTACACATCCCTCTTCCCATCCATCCCTTACAGATCCATCTTCCTTTACATCCCTTAGGCATATCTCTTTCCTTACATCCCTTAGACATGCTTCTTCCTATACATCCCTTATACATGTCTCTTCCCTTACATCCCTTACAACCCCTCTTTCCATATATCCCTTACACATTCGTCTTTCCTTACATCCCTTACACATACCTCTTGCAATACATCCATTATGCATCCCTGCTCCAGTACGTCCCTTTCATATCCCTCTTCTCATACATCCCTTAAACATCCTTCTTCCCTTACATCCTTTATACATCCCTCTTCCCTTACACATACCTCTTCCCTTACATCCCTTACACATACCTCTTCCCTTACATCCCTTAGGCATGTCTCTTTCCTTGCATCCCTTATACACGTCTCTTCACATGCATCCCTTGCACATGCCTCTTCCCTTACATCCCTTACAAATGCCTCTTCCCTTACATCCCTTAAACATCCCTCTTTCCACACATCCCTTACACATCCCTCTTCCCTAACATCGCTTACATATCCCTCTTCCTATACATCAGTTACACATCCCTCTTCCCATACATCCATATGTCCCTTACACATGCCTCTTTCCTTGCATCCCTTACACATGTCTCTTCCCTTACATCCCTTACACATCCCTCTTCCTGCAATCCCTTACACAACCATCTTCCATTACATCCCTTACAGATCCCTATTCCCTTACATTCCTTATGCATGTCTCTTCCCGTGCATCTCTTGCTCATCCCTCTTCCCTTAGATCCCTTACACAACCCTCTTCCCTTACATCCCTTACACATGCCTCTTCCATTACATCCCTTACACATCCCTCTTCCATTACATCCCTTACACATGTCTCTTCCCTTACATCCCATACTCATGCCTCTTCCCCTACATCCCTTACACTTGCCTCTTCCCTTACACATCCTTTTTCCCATACATCCCTTACACATTCCTCCTAACTTACATCCCTTATACATGCCTCTTCCCTTACATCCCTTTCACATCCCTCTTCCTGTATATCCCTTACACATCCTTTTTCCCTTACATCCCTTCCACTTCTCTCTTCCTTTACATCCCTTACACATCCATATTCCCTTACATCCCTTACACATCCCTCTTCCCTTACACCTTAGGGTAGTAAATCTGCTTCCTCTTCATCATTCCCCTCATAACACTCATTGGCTTGTCCAGAACTTATATCACTTTGAAATCAGGTTGTCTAGTTCATTATTACAGTTTCACCCTTCTATACATAGCATGAAAACATATGTAGTTTTACTCTTAATTCACTTAGGAGTGATCTAACACAGAAGGAATTCCCACCCTGGAAAAAAATCAAATTAACCTGGTGCTAGGAAAAGGGAGTTTCAGCAAGGAGGTCCCTGGTAACTGAAACCACATGCCTCTTAACATCTGAAATGAGATCAACTAGATTTAGTTTAGAGATAAACTGATCTCTCATCATTGTCACCTCAGTACCATTTATGACTGTACTTGTTTCCAAGGTAATGAATAATTGAAATGTCCTCTTTACACAGCCTCCAAGTAATCCTGAAAAGAACCTAGGGAACAAATGGCAAGAAGAAATATTTTTAATTAAAGTAAGTACCTAATGTAGGACATGTGATAACATACAATTTAGCAATAAAACATTATTGGGTATGGGGAATACAGGCATAGCTCTCAGCCTCTTAGTACGGATAACCTGAACAAGCCAAAAATAATGGGGGGGGGGGGGACATAGGTCGGAAAACAGAAACAAATTTTAGCTATAGCTCTTATAACCTTATAAAGTTGCTAGAATAAAAGTTTTTGTGTTCAAATTTATTTTTGAAGGATATTAAGTATAAATTACAAATGCCTGTTATTTATTGACTTCAATCCTCAATGATTTTCCAGAAAAGCACAACTTGTATGAGGAACAGACCAAAAATATGAGGCAAAAATCTGGGCATTCTGCAAAAGTCTAGCCAGCTGAGAAGTATGAATGCAGGATTTAGTCACTGTTGGTGTGGTTTGATCACAGTAACAGAGTCTGTGTGATCAAACAAAGCTAACTATAGGCAAATTCTGCATCCCCCCACAAACACACATAGGAGTGGATTATTGCTATTATATAATCTTCTTCTTCTGGCCTTTCCTGGTTAGGGGGTCACCACAATGGATCACCTGTCTGCTTATAATTGGCAGTGGAGTTTTACGGTGTCGAGTTGCCAGCCCAGTGCCCAACCTTTCACAGAAGACACACGCACGCACTCATGCCTATGGCCAGTTTAGAGTATCCAATCCACCTACAGCATGTCTTTGGGATGTGGAAGGAAACTGAAGCACCCAGAAGAAACCCACATGACCACAGGGAGGACATGCAGACTCTGAATAGAAGGCACCCCAGCTGAGGATCGAATCGGAGAGCCTTTTGCTGTGAGGTGGCAACGCTAACCGCTGCACCACCGTGGCCACCCAGGAGAACTAGAGAACATAAAGTTAGATATCTACATCATTGCAAGCTGAGTAAAGTATACCTACACTGACTCAAGATTATTTATACTTTTGTAAAAATCATTGTGGCAAATATTACCTCTAGATTCTAAAAACAATTTTTATCACACAGTTATACAGTTTAATACTTCCACCACTCCTAGATGTCGCTTTCTGTTTGATCATTCTTATCATATCATTAGATCTGCTTAAACAATGGTATAATTTATAGAGAGGTCCAATAAATCTGAAATACATAATGCCAAATCTTTCCTCTCCATCATATTCTGCAAATCATTACTATCTGTACTACTACTGTAACCTGCATTCCTCTAATAATATGCATTACCTTATGCTTCACATTAAATCGCCATTTGAATCAATAAATGCATTTCATATTACACATGCAAGACCCAAAAGTGCAGGTCCTACAAGGCAGAAAAATAAACTGAGGTACAAACACATAAGAGTGAACTTCAAACCTCACTGTTACACTATTACCACATTTTTGCAAGGGGTGGTTTGCACACTATATGCCCTGATATAGGGGCTGTGTTCATCAACCCCTGCTACTTATATATATATCTATATCTATATCTATATCTATATCTATATCTATATCTATACTAAATTTTAAATCACTGTGCCTTGGAATATGTGGGGGCTAATTTGGGACACCAGCTTCAGATCTATTATATCTTATTCTACATTTGTACTTGTAGTTTTGCTGTTCCAAGGATCATAATAAAAGTCTTCATGATTTCAAGTGAGACCATTTACCATTTTAATCTATAACAAAATAAGCGTGACTGCATCAAATGTAAAGGTGTGCACTTTTACCAAAAAAGTGCAGGGATGATTATATTGCATGATACCACTCACTTACAATTTAAGCAACTTCATGCCACTATGTCACTCATTCACTTTTGTTAATATAAAGTAGGCAAACAGCAGCAAGGAGAAAATCAGTCCCAAATGTAGAAAAAAGCAGGTTAAAATAGTCGAGAAACAACAATGGGACAACCATGGCAAAGCACATATATTTAATAAACAATAAGCAGTAAACAGATAAGCGCTTTCGGAGATGCCTCCTTCATCAGATCAATACAAAAAATGTAAAATCAGTCTGCATATAAATACACTTGAAAAACCAATTACATTAATTAAAATCTTTAACCAATTAACATTTTCTAGCCACTAACATAGGTATTAAAGGTATAAAACCATTTAAGCCTGGTGGAACATCAGCTCTAAAACCTGCTATCCAGTGGGCTTCTTTAACTTCTGTGGCATTCTTTATATCATCACCTCTAGGTGCAGGAGTGTAAATATCCAAAGCCATAAATTTAAAATAATGCTGTGGAAATTCATTAATGTGTTGAGCTACTGCACTTCTTTGCACATTTCTCCATATATCATCCATATGCTGTAAAATACATTCCTTTAACATTCTATTGGTTTTACCAACATACAAAGAAGTGCATTCTAAACAGGTTGTTATATAAATCACATTTTTAAACATCTTACATAGTGTGAACACTTACATATCCTTTTAGTAACAGGATGCTCAAACACATTATCAGTCTTAATATACCTGCATGCCTTATATTTTTTACATGGATACGTACCTGCTTTTCCACTATATAATTTACCTAGGTTATTCTTATCACCAGGTCCTGGTCTATAACATAACAGACTCTTTAATTACGATTTCTCTTGTAGCTGAAGTTTGGCACATCACCTACTATATTTTTTATCCTGTCATCAGACAGTAATATCTTCCAGTTATTTTGTATTATATTCTTAGGATTTCATGTCATCTGTCAGAAATCCGCTCTGGATGTAAAAATAATGCACTAGCCAAACACCTTTCTCTTCATAAAAGACACACAGGTTTTAAGTTCCAGATTCTGGATCACATAGACATGGGTGATCTTGAAGAAGACATCCCGAATATTCTGGAGAAACATGAACTCGTGGCAATTAAAGCTGAACTCTTTTAGAAAGTCTGGACTAAACTACTACTGTTCAATTAAAAGTGCACTGGAACTTAGAAAATTGCCACATTGTTTACATGACTAATTGTATTTTATTTTATTTTTTCTACAAATTGGTTTTAAATACCATTTTAAATCATTTGAAATTTAAGTGTATATTTTGTTTCCATCATCATACATATATATTTTTTTATTTTTATTTTTTTCTGGTTCTCTTTTTTTTTTTTCCCACTTTATTCAAAATGATGGTAATAACAATACTAACTAATTATACAATTATATAGGTTTTTAGGGTTCTTGTACATAGACCTGAAGAAGTCTAGAAAGACGAAAGCGATCTTTGTTAACAATAGGTTATGTAAATAGAAACTGATTTTTACATGCAAAATGTATATGTATATATTTATATATCATTTTTGATTGCAAAATGAACCAAGGTTGATATATTTCCAACCATGTAGTATATTGCCTTGTATAAAATCACAGACTTAATAATCTACTTAATAATTTGGTTAAATAAGATGTACCATCAAAGTACATTAGGGCTATATATTATTATGACAGCTACTAGGTAGGGCAGGACCAGCTCGAATGTCACACTGATGGGGGAAAGGATGTGAATTTAACATGTGTACCAATAACACTTTGTTTTACAGCACAATAAACCACTCCCATGCCTGATAAAAAGTATATATATATTTAGAAAGCTTGTGAGGAAATTATTACTCTATTTTTTGTTTTACTTGGATCGCTTGTCTGTGTACTTAAAGGATTTTCGACTGGAAACAGACTGCCTGCCTTCTTGGATTACTTTTGAATACTTAGTAATGTTGTAGAATTATATATTTTCTGTTATTACTTTTTGACTTGACGAGTTTACGTTCGCTACTTCTACTACTATTGTCTGATCTGATTAATATACAGTGATTAACTAGAAATATATGGACTGAAAATCTTCCACACAGAGAAGTTTCTTACACTGTTTTATATATTTAAAATCAGTACTAAAAGTAAAGGGTATCCTAACCTTACATATATTTCTCTGTCCCTTATTAATTGAATCTCCAGTATTCTTTGAATACCAATGTCTACCTTTCCCATCTCTCATGGACTTAACCCTTTCTGATGCTTCCCTAACTTCCCTACTTTTGTAACCATGTTCTAACAAATTATTCTCTGTTACATTTATATGATGTAAAAAAAAATCACTTTCCTTACTACAAAGTCGGGAAGTTCTAAGAAGCTGATTATCCATGACATTCTTAAAAATATGGTGGGGGTGCATGCTAACCTATACAATAAAGCATTTTTCCAGCATGACTTATGGTATAACAAAATACTTATTTTACTCCCTTCATCCACTTTTAATAAAATATCCAAAAATTCTATAAAATCTACTGATGAATGCACAGTAAATCTTAAAAATGTGGTGGCTGTCTCTAAATATTTAACAAAAGCACCCAATTGTTGTGTATCCCTGTGATGACTGGGGAGAGATGGGCAAAGGCTGGCAGCCTAGTCAAATAGAATTTGATATATAATTCTGGCATTTGTAAATAAATGTAAAATACAGGCATGTTATCTTGAGTGTAAAAGAACACTGTGAAATGTGGAACTGCAAAATATGTGACAACATTGCACTCTACTGGCCCAGTGAAGCATGTTGTACCCTTTCATGTTAGAATTCGGCTCCAGGGCGGTTGGATGAAGATTTCATGCCCATTGTTTTAAGGCTAACATTTATGACCAGAATTTAGATGTGGAAGGTGCTTTATTGCTCTAGTTTCTGTTGGAATATACATGTGAAATGCCTTCTATTGTTGTAAACTTCTGTGCAGGTATTAGATTGCTAAATAATGCAATATGAATACTGGGAAAACCTAAGTGTCAAAAATGATGTAATTTTGGGAGGGCCTTAGAGACATGTTTGTTAGTAATGTTTAAATACTATTTCTCACAAGAGACCTGAGAGCATTTTGATCTTGATATCCAACTATCAGCACTCTGTCATGTGCTCACATGTAAGTTTTAGCACTGTGATTTCTTGTAGGAATAGTTAAAGCTAGTAAAGATTAATTAGGTATTTGTCTTTGAAATCAGACCTGTCCTACTGTATTATTTTAAGTTTCTGTGTGATCTCTGAACTCTTAGATATCTCTGTGGTGTAGTAGTTTTGTTTTGTGTTTTAATTATTTATTATTGAATATTTTTAAAACCTTCTACATGTGACTGCTTTGTGTAAAGATAAGCTCTAGGGTACATTGCATATTTATATAGATTATTGCAATAGGCCACTCTGAAGTAAGCCTTGACTGTTAGTCTTACTACCATTGGATATGAATATTGCACAGTAATAATTGAACACCCTTTTAAGGGCCTTTGAGTAGCTGATATTTATTAGCTGGTGGTGGCAGTAATTACTGTCATAAAGCCTGGGTAAAGGGGCACAGCTGGAGAACCTGTGCCAGCCTTTTTCCCAGGAGGGTCTGTGTGGTTGTATAACCTTTTCTCAAAATGTGTGTGTGGTGTGTCAGCTACCTGGGCAGGGACACGAAGCACTGGTTGGGCAGAGAGGGTACTGGACATTAGCTTGCCAGCTAGGTTGAGATCTGGACCCTATAGCTGTGCCAGTGGGGCATTTTATTGGGGACATGGAGAGCAAGGGAGCAACCAGCCCCAGACTGACTGTGATCTCTGTGTGCACTTAAGGGAAATTGTACTTTGCTGTGTGTATTAATTATCCTTTCCTCTTCTATGAGAAGACCTTCCTGGTGTTAGTGGTGAGGATTGAGGCTCTTTGATTGTTGGGCCAGAGCACGGTCATCACAAGTGTTTAACAGTGGTGGAATCTACTTCACATACTAATTGGCTTGTAGTGGTGTGGGTAGAGTGAATTCCTGTAGCTTATGTACAGTGATCTCTAAAAGTGTTTTGTACTCTAAAACAGCCATGCAGTGTATACTCAGAGTTCAGATCACAATTGGTTTATTTCTTTTGTTAGCTTAGTGTTAGTCAGGGTGAGCAGGCAGCATGTCAGCAGAAGAGTGTGGAAAGCTGACAAGGAGCCAGCTGGCGGAGATGTGCCAGGCTAGGGGACTGGTGCATGGAAACCTGACTAAAGCAGACCTGAATGCAGCCTTGGTTACAGCTGCATCAGAAAACAGCAGCCAGGAGGACAATCAGACTGACAGTGGAGATACAATATCCTTGGAGAATGGACAGCTCAACCTTTCTGCAGTGGACTTAAAAATCCAGCTGGAGCTAGAGACTTGAGTTGGAGGCCAGACATATGGAACTGGAAGCAGCTGAGAGAATGAGGAGTCTACAAGCTGAGGAAAATGAACGGCAGAGGAGGCATGAGAGGGAAATGCTGACTCTATGCCAGAGCCATGGAGGTAATGGGGAAGGGAGTAACCAGAGCACAGAAGCACAAAAGGTCAGTAATTTTTTTCCACAGTTTAAAGAGGAGAATAATTTTTATAGCTTCATTCATATGTTTGAGCGGGTTTGTAAACAGTATGAAGTTGACCAAAGGCTCTGGGTACGGTTCCTGACCCCTTACTCCATGGTAAAGCTGTAACTTCTTTAGCAAAAATGCATGTCACTGACTGTTTTGATTATACTGCTGTAAAAAGACATTTATTAGAATTTTTAAGCTAACACCTGAAATGTATAGGAAAAAGTTTTGTGAGCATAGACGCAAGGCAGATGAAAATCTATGTAAATATGTTGTTGAACTGACCACTTATTTTCATAGCTGGGTGAGTGGATGTCAGGTCACCGCTTTTGAGGGGCTGGCAGACATTTTGGCAAGGGAACAAGCCCTTAGCACTTTGCCCGAGGGCATGAGGATCTGGTTAGCTGATAGACAGTGTGCTACTTCAGAGGAGTTGGGGAAGAAGGGAGACCTATACCTAGCAAGCAGGGTAGCCCTGCACAGGAAAGGGACCCCCAGTACTGCTCATGGGGCTAAAGGAACCCATGGTGGGCAGCACAGACTGTCCCAACAGAATCCACCAGTAGCAGGGGAAGCCACTAATCCAGGTATATGTCCAGGAGCTAGGGTTAAATGTTTTGAATGCAACCAGTGTGGCCATAGGGCATACAGATGTCCATGGAGACAAGGTGGGGAACAAAAGGTGAAAGAGCCAGTAAGTGGGAAAGACAAAATGCCAACAGTGGGTTGTCTTGAGACAACAGAGGTATGGAACTACCATCCTGCAGATGTCCTGAGAGGGAAGGGTTTGGATGAGGCAGTACTATGTACTTATGCAGTTACATGCAGTGAGGCTAGGAGACAAGCGTGTGAGTCTGATAGCCTGGGGAGACCCAGACAGACTGCATACTTGCAGCCAGGACTGCTGAAGTGGTTACTTCAGGGAGTGAGCTACATTGTAGCAGTGAGATTGAATGTGAGCCACAGCTGCTTGTGGGTACTAATGTTCCCTTGGACAGGGTAACTGCAAAGACAGAGGTGTGTAGTAGTACCCAGGCTGACAGTGAGGCACCGCTGTCAGAGGATGCCAGACTTCCTGCGGAAGGGGAGCTGGGAAGGGTTACAAGGAGAGACTTGATACAGGCTCAGCTCTCAAACCCTACATTGCAAGACCTGAGGCAGGTAGCTAGGGAGGCACCTGAATCTCAAGGGAAGGGGGAATCTGTACACTGGAAAAAAGGGTTACTGTACAGAAATTGGACCCCTGAGGGAGGGCTAGAAGGTGAGAGAGTACAGCAGTCGGTAGTGCCTAGAGCTTACCATCTGGCACTTCTAGCCATAGCCCATGATATTCCCTTTGCAAATCATATGGGCATAAAATGTACAAAGGGGCATATTATGCAAAACTTCTATTGGCCTGGAATTTCCAAAGATGTAACAGGGTACTGCAGGACCTGTGAGCAGTGCCAAACGGTAGGCAAGGCAGGATACAAGGTGAGAGCTCCTTTGATGCCTTTGCCTGTGATTGAGGAGCCATTTCAGAAGGTAGCTATGGATATTGTGGGTCCTCTGAGTACCCCAAGTTCCACAGGAAAAAAGTATATCCTAGTGACTGTAGATTATGCTACACGATACCCTGAGACAGTGGCTTTGTCTTCCACTGAGGCTGAAAAGGTGGCAAATGCTTTACTGGAGATTTTAAGCAGGGTAGGTTTCCCAAAGGAAATACTATCTGACAGATGTGCCAATTTTAATTCAGACCTGCTGGCTTGTCTGTGGAAGTCCTGTGGGTTGAAGCACATGAAGACCACCCCCTACGATCCCCAGACTAATGGTCTTGTTGAGAGGCTAAACTCTACAATCAAGTCTATGCTACGGACATTTGCAGATCAGTTTAAGAGGGAGTGGGACAAATATTTGCCCCATCTGCTATTTGCTTACAGAGAGGTTCCCCAGGAATCCACAGGTTTTTCACCCTTTGAGTTGCTGTATGGGCATAGGTTGCGTGTGAGTCTCACAAGGAGTCTGTTATGGTATACGTCCTAACTGTCAGGACAAGGCTCAGGGAACTCATGGGCTTGGCCCAGGAGAACCTGGCAGAAGCCCAACAACAGAAAAATGTGTGGTATGACAGGAATGCTTGAGCTAGAGAGTATGCTGTAGGGCAGCAGGTGATGGTTCTTATTCCTGTCAGATACAATAAGCTGCAAGCAGCTTGGGAGGGACCCGACAAGGTGGTAAGAAAGGTAAGTGATGTTAACTACATGGTGGAAGTGCTAGACAGATGTCAGGGGCACAAATTGTACCATATTAACATGATGAAACCTTACCATGATAGGGAGGCCCTTGTGCTGAGCATTTGCAGTGGATTGCAGGAGGAGTCTGAGAGGAGATCTGGGGACTGATCTCCTCAGTGAGGCTCGGGCTGACACCTCGGTGGAAGGGGTAGCAATATCCCAGCAGCTATCTCCTACCCAGGTTCAAGAAATCCAAGCAGCGCTGCAGGAATTTGGGAACGTGTTCACTGGGAAACTGGGGAGCACCCATCTGGTGCAGCACCAGGTGGATACAGGACCCCAAATGCCTATCAGGCAGGCCCCTTCTAGGGTGCCTGAGAGAGTCAAACAGACTCTGAGGGAGGAGATACAGGAGATGTTGGAACTAGGGGTGATTCAAGAGTCCAACAGTCCCTAGGCCTCACCAGTTATGTTGGTGCCAAAGAAGGATGGCAGCACCAGGTTCTGTATGGATTACAGGAAATTAAATAGTCACTCAGAGTCGGATGCTTACCCCATGCCTAGGACAGATGAGGCCCTAGAGCAGCTGGGTGGGGCTAAGTATCTTACAACCATTGGTCTTACCAAGGGTTACTGGCAGGTGCCCTTGACTCCCAGTGCTAGAGAGAAGTCAGCCTTTGCGACTCCTTTTGGCTTGTATGAGTTCACAAAGTTGCCCTTTGGGATGAAGAATGCCCCATTGACTTTCCAGAGGCTGGTAGATCATATCTTAGCAGGAGCAGGAGGGTTTTCCCTTACTTACCTAGATGATATTGCCATCTACAGACATTCCTGGCAAGAACACCCTCAGCATGTCAGGGAGGTGCTGGGCAGACTGCAGAGGGCAGGGTTGACCATTAAGCCGAGCAAATGTCAGGTGGGTATGGCAGAGGTCTCCTACCTAGGACATAGAGTGAGGAGTGGTAAGATAAGGCCAGAACCTGCCAAAGTGGAAGCTATTCAGGCATGGCCTGCACCTGTTTCCAAAAAGCAGGTGAGGGCATTCTTGGAGACAGCAAAGTACTACAGAAAGTTTGTTCCCAATTATAGTACCATAGCTGCTTCCCTTCCAGACCTGACAAGGAAGAACAGGCCAGATAAGGTAGTGTGGACCCCAGCATGTGAGCAGGCATTTCAGAAGCTTAAGAAAGCTTTGGGAGGAACCCCAGTCCAGACTACAGCAAAGAATTTGTTGTGCAGGTGGATGCTTCAAACTATGGGGTGGGGGCTGTACTTAGCCAGATTTCTCCAGAGGGAGAAGAGCACCCAGGGGTTTATCTCAGTTGTAGGCTCCAACCCAGGGAAGAATGCTATGCAGCAGTAGAAAATTAATGTCTAGCCATAGTGCGGGCACTACAAAAACGTCAGCCTTATCTGTATGGAAGAAAATTCACTGTGATGACAGATCACAACCCTCTAACATGGTTAAACAGAGCCAGTCAGCAAAATGCCAAGTTGCTAAGATGGAGTCTGGGGTTACAAGCATATGATATGTCAGTGCAGCACCACAGTGGGAGTAGCAATGCCAATGCAGATGGGCTCTCAAGACAGGGAATGGGGTGAGGTACACCCAGATAGACCTGACACTCTCAAGTGATGTTTCTCAAGAGGCACTTGAAAAACTTGCTTGAGTTCCCTGAGGGGGAAGAGATGTGACAATTGGGGAGAGATGGGCGAAGGCTGCCAGCCTAGTCAAATAGAATTTGATATATAATTCTGGCATTTGCAAATAAATGTAAAATACATGCATGTTTTCTTGAGTGTAAAAGAACACTGTGAAATGTGGAACTGCAAAATATGTGACAACAATGCACTCTACTGGCCCAGTGAGACATGTTGTATCCTTTCATGTTAGAATTTGGCTCCAGGATGGCTGGATGAAGATTTCATGCCTATTGTTTTAAGGCTAAAGTTTATGACCAGAATTTAGATGTAGAAGGTGCTTTATTGCTCTAGTTTCTGTTAGAATATACATGTGAAATGCCTTCTATTGTTGTAAGTTTCTGTGCAGAAGTTAGATTGCTAAATAATGCAATATGAATTCTGGGAAAACCTAAGTGTCAAAAATGATGTAATTTTGGGAGGGCCTTAGAGACATGTTTATTTGTAATGTTTAAATACTATTTCTCACAAGAGACCTGAGAACATTTAGTTAACTAGAGATAAGTTCTAGAGTACATTGCATATTTATAGAGGTTATTATAATAGGCCACTCTAAAGTAAGCATTGACTTAGTCATACTACCATTGGATAATAATATTGCACAGTAATAATTGGAACCCTTTTAAGGGCCTTTGAGTAGCTGATATTTATTAGCTGGTGGTGGCAGTAATTACGACTGTATAACCTTAGTAAAGGGGCACAGCTGTAGAACCTGTGCTAGCCTTTTTCCCAGGAGGGTCTGTGTGGTTGTATAACCTCTTCTCAAGGTGTTTGTGTGGTGTGTCAGCTACCTGGGCAAGTACGCGAAGCACTGGTTGGACAGAGAGGGTACTGGAGGTTAGCTTGCCAGCTAGGCTGAGATCTGGACCCTATAGCTGTGCCAATGGGGAGTCTTATTGGGACCTGGAGAGCAAGGGTGCAACCAGCCCCAGACTGACTGTGATCTCTGTGTGCACTTAAGGGAAATTGTACTTTACTGTGTGTATGAATTATCATGTCCTTTTCTATGAGATGACCTTCCTGGTGTTAGTGGTGAGGATTGAGGCTCCTTGATTGCTGGGCCAGGGCACGGTCATCACAATCACCTTTCCACAAAAAAAACACATCATCCACAAATCTGTGATATAAACCCATATGTGCTAGCCACAAATTTTCTTCAGTCAAAATGCATCTCATCTCCCATTCAGCTAGAACCAGGTTTGCATATCTGTTAGCACAGGGTGCCCCCATGGCAACACCCCACCACTGTAAACAAAACTTTTGTTCAAAGGCAAACAAATTGTTCTCAAGTACAATACTCAACAATCTGCATATATGGTCAACATATTCTTTGTCCATATATGCTACTGTTTCATTAAAGCAATATATGTATCTTAGGGCTTTAAAACTTCAGCTTGGCAAGCTAAGAACTTGGTTATATTCAACTGGACGTATAAGAGAATTTAAGTACCTTTTTATGCACTTTTTCTTTTAAAAAATACAGTATTTAAATTGATTTAAACTGTGTATGAAGGAGTGTTGAAGGAATTTTTAACTGGTTATTCTGCTCTTCAGTAACTTGAACTAAAAGCTAGTGTTGGCTGAATTTTGTTATTTGCTAGTAATTACAGGTGTGGTAGCCACATTCAGTGATTTCCTGTCCTTGCATATTTAAACTGGTGCATGTGAAATAATTCCTGCTTTAAAACTTCAGCTTGGCAAGCTAAGAACTTGGTTATATTCAACTGGACGTATAAGAGAATTTAAGTACCTTTTTATGCACTTTTCTTTTAAAAAATACAGTATTTAAATTGATTTAAACTGTGTATGAAGGAGTGTTGAAGGAATTTTAACTGGTTATTCTGCTCTTCAGTAACTTGAACTAAAAGCTAGTGTTGGCTGAATTTTGTTATTTGCTAGTAATTACAGGTGTGGGGGTAGCCACATTCAGTGATTTCCTGTCCTTGCATATTTAAACTGATGCATGTGAAATAATTCCTGCTTTAAAACTTCAGCTTGGCAAGCTAAGAACTTGGTTATATTCAACTGGACGTATAAGAGAATTTAAGTACCTTTTTATGCACTTTTTCTTTTAAAAAATACAGTATTTAAATTGATTTAAACTGTGTATGAAGGAGTGTTGAAGGAAATTTTAACTGGTTATTCTGCTCTTCAGTAACTTGAACTAAAAGCTAGTGTTGGCTGAATTTTGTTATTTGCTAGTAATTACAGGTGTGGGGGTAGCCACATTCAGTGATTTCCTGTCCTTGCATATTTAAACTGATGCATGTGAAATAATTCCTGCTTTAAAACTTCAGCTTGGCAAGCTAAGAACTTGGTTATATTCAACTGGACGTATAAGAGAATTTAAGTACCTTTTTATGCACTTTTCTTTTAAAAATACAGTATTTAAATTGATTTAAACTGTGTATGAAGGAGTGTTGAAGGAATTTTTAACTGGTTATTCTGCTCTTCAGTAACTTGAACTAAAAGCTAGTGTTGGCTGAATTTTGTTATTTGCTAGTAATTACAGGTGTGATGGTAGCCACATTCAGTGATTTCCTGTCCTTGCATATTTAAACTGGTGCATGTGAAATAATTCCTGCTTTAAAACTTCAGCTTGGCAAGCTAAGAACTTGGTTATATTCAACTGGACGTATAAGAGAATTTAAGTACCTTTTTATGCACTTTTTTTTTTAAAAAGTACAGTATTTAAATTGATTTAAACTGTGTATGAAGGAGTGTTGAAGGAATTTTTAACTGGTTATTCTGCTCTTCAGTAACTTGAACTAAAAGCTAGTGTTGGCTGAATTTTGTTATTTGCTAGTAATTACAGGTGTGGGGTAGCCACATTCAGTGATTTCCTGTCCTTGCATATTTAAACTGATGCATGTGAAATAATTCCTGCTTTAAAACTTCAGCTTGGCAAGCTAAGAACTTGGTTATATTCAACTGGACGTATAAGAGAATTTAAGTACCTTTTATGCACTTTTTCTTTTAAAAATACAGTATTTAAATTGATTTAAACTGTGTATGAAGGAGTGTTGAAGGAATTTTAACTGGTTATTCTGCTCTTCAGTTATTCCCACCCACCCGCCCTGTTTTTGTGTTAATCTTAGTGGCATTGAAACTGCCCGCCTCAGCCTGCCTCTGGGCCCATCTCATTTGCTCACTCAACTGAGTGCAGTGAGATCATATTCTGATTTCAGGCACTCCTACTGTGTACAAAGAGAGCATCTGGGAAATAGAAAAAAAAAAAATTAAGCTTATTTCCTGCCTTTCTTGTTAAGTGGTACAGACTATTTGTAGGCTTCTGAGCCCCAAGCCCTTCTGTGTTTGAGGGAAGCCTTCTAGCTTGTTTTTTTTTTCTTGTAACTAGCCAGTTTTCTAGTTTCAGCACTCAAATCTGTTTCTTTGATCTCAGCACTTGTTCAGAAAAAAAAAAAAAAATTTCATCTGCTTTTACTGTACTTGTGTTTTACCTACTTCTTTTTACTTTTGCATCATCTTAAAATACTCAATTGTATTTATTACTGCTTGGTGTAACTCATTCTAAGCCTTTTGGTTTAAACACTTGGGCTTCGGACCAGTTAGTTGTTTTGCACTGAGAGGTTTGTGGTCTGCACTGTTGTGGCAGAACAGGTAGCTTACATCCTTCTAGGTTGAGAACTGCTGATTGAGGGCTCAGTGTCTGTTATTCTAAAAGTGTATTAATTCTGGTTTAAGCACTTGGGCTTGCCAGTTATTTTACATTAAGAGGGTTCGTGGTCTGCACTCTTGTGGGAGGAGAGGCTGGACTCTGCCCTTCTGAGCTGGGAATTTCTGGTTAAAGGCTTATAGTGCATGCATATCTGAACTGTTTCTTACTGAAGTTGGTGCGCCTTGTTTGCTGTGGCATAGACTGGATTCGGGCCTGCTGGATCTAGCTTTGTTTGTGTAACTTGAGCACTAATCCAGACATTCTCTAAAGTATTCAATGGTATTTATTACTGCTTGGTTGTAACTTGATTAAAGTGTAGCTATCATTCAAGTCTTTTGGATTAAGCACTTGGGCTTCAGACCAGTTGTTTTACATTAGGAAGGTTTGTGGCAAGCACTGTGGTGGCAGGACAGGTAGCTTTCATCCTTCTAAGTTGGGAACTGCTGATTGAGGGCCCAGTGTCCAAGTGTATTAGTTCTGGTTTAGGCACTTGGGCTTCAGGCCAGCTATTTTACATTAAGAAGGTTCGTGGACTGCACTCTTGTGGGAGAAGAGGCTGGACTCTGCCCTTCTGAGCTGGGAATTTTCTGGTTAAAGGTTTATAGTGCCTGAATATTTGAACTGTATCTTACTGAAATTGGTTCACCTTGTTTGCTCTAGCATAGACTAGATCCAGGCCTACTGAATCTAGCTTTGTTTATATACTTGTTGTTTGTTTGCTTGTTATTTCCCTGGAAGCTAATTCACCCTCACGCAACTTCTCAGCGCTTCTGTGGATCACTAGTGATATCTGCATTGCTTACTGTACTTATTTCCTTGTTTCACTTGAAAGAAAGTTACTGTTTGTCGTTTTTGCATTTAGTTACTTGTATCACATTGCACTCAAGTTACCTGGCACTTGCTCACTAAAGCAATTATATAAGTCAGCACTAAAATTAAAAGCACTACACCCTCACTCCCCACTGGCCCTTGTTTAATATTATTCTAGCATGTCCAAAGGTCAGTTGTCAATCTCCTCTCCGGTCCAGCTGGTGAATCTGGGAATCTTGAGGCAATGTTATAACTGCCTCATGTACACAGACAACCCTCTCCTCCTCCCACATAACACAAATACTTGCGAGAGATGCAGCTATTTAGCCAAACTGGAGGCTGAGCTCTCTCAACTCAGGACTGGCAAGACCAGACAGGAGGAGAAGGCAACTACACACACCACAAAACCAGCCTCACATAATGCTACCACTCCACTGAATCAAACACATAAACACACAAAGGAGGCTCTGAGTAAAATTTACCTAAACAGCAGAGGCCTCCAAAGCAGACACCCAAACAACTGCTACCTCAAGACACCCCACAAGCAACACATAAACCACAAAAGCAGTGTGCAAAGCAGTCACAGCCCTTAAGGCCAAATACAACACCAAACATACTTGTCATAGGTGACTCCATAGTCAGACACACTGACGTCCCACTCACCAGGCTGAACAAGGAGAGGGTCACAGTAAGCTGCCTATCGGGCTAGAATCCGCCACATAACACAAGCACTGGTCACTCCACAGCAAGTACAAATATGACACAGTCATTGTCCATGCTGGTGTGAACGACCTGAGACGTACCTCCCTGGACTGCATGAAAAGAGGGAGCTCTCTGATTATGTAGCCCAGGCAGGTATGACCCTAACCCTGAGCAGTATCCTTCCTTCACCAAGAATGATGCCACAGTATAGAGACAAGATGATCAGCTTTAACAATTGGCTTAATGTCTGGTGTCATTCAAAGGGGATCCAGTGTCTGTCTGCCTGGGATGACATGCTTGACAAGCCACGCTACCTGTCACCCTGGGATTCCGGATATTGGCTAAGGCTCTTGCAACCCCCATAGTGCCTTTTTTAGGCAAGGCTCAAATTCTAAACCTACCACCCTAGAAAACAAAAATGGGAAGAAATTGAGGGTAATGCTGCTCAATGCCAGAAGTCTAAATCTCAAAATGCAGGCCCTTCTCAGTATGGAGAACATCGATGTCTGTGCTGTAACTGAAACCTGGTTCAAGGCTCCTGAGAGCACCCGGCACTATTAGGTTTTACCTCATATCATGCCCGGCCCCAAAACCCGGACCACTCCACAAAAGGAGGTGTATCCATATTCATAAAGGATACTCACACCTCCAGGTTGGTGCGGCACCATGAAGCCGGAAACCATCCAGGTGCAACTAACAATAGGCAAAACTGCTCTACAAATTGTAGCATGCTACAGGCCACCCTCTCAAACTCAGGAACCCACACAGCCTTCCTGAAGACACTGGAGGGTATAAATGTATCTCCAAACACCATCATATTGGGTGACTTCAACCCCGAATATAGACTGGGAACATTACTCAAGCCCTAACTTTCTAGCCCAACGGTTCCTGGAGTTCATAAATTCAAATGCCATGGAACAGCTAGTCACTGTTCCCACGAGAGGAGAAAATATACTAGATCTCATTGTCACAAACATGGGGACAAAATGCTCCACCGGAAGTATATCCTCATTGGTGAGATCTGATCATAAACTAATCTCACTGGAAATCCACATCCCGCCCCCACCCCAAACAAAAAGACCATAGTGGAGAACTTCTCTAAAGCAAACTTCACAATACTCAAAACTGGTGGTATCCTTCAAGGCCCCTGAGTCAGAGGAAACCAGAAGCCCTTACAAATGCCTTCTATGAACACCTCCAGGACTGCATGGATCAGGCAATCCCAAATAAAACCAAGACTCTTTCCACAAAGGGCAAACGTCCAGTCTGGTGGACCCCAGCCATTAACAAACTTTACAATAAGAGGAGAAAGCTATTACATGATAGAACAAAATCCATAAAAGGAAGTCACCCTGATCATTATTAGTAAAAAAGCACTCATAAAATCAACTAAGGCCAATTTTGAGAGAAAAATTGCCATGGATTCAAAGGACAATCATAAGGCCTTTTCAGCTATGTTAGGAACCTGGGTGGAAACTCACAGATATGCTCAGAATTAGTCCAAAATGATACAAAAATCACTGAACCCACAGACATTGCCAACATACTGGCAGACAGGTTCAGTGCAAACTTCACCCCTCTCCCCTAAAGGAGAGATAACTATCCCAGCCGAGTGTAGCCTCCCGGACATCTCAAATGCGCAGGTGAAAGCTGCTCTCTAAAGCTAAAACACAGCATCAATGGGACCGGATGGTGTCCCCGGCTGTGTGCTACACGAGCTAAATGAGGAATTAAACCCACATAAGGCAGCTGTTTAATCTCAGCCTTACCACAGGATACGTGCCCAAGGAGTGGCGCAACTGTGGTCCCACTCCACAAAGGTGGCGCCCACGGACCCTGGTAATTACCCATAAGCTTAACAAGTCTAGTCTGCAAAGCTATGGAGAGGATCATAATGGAGCTCATAAACAAAGATATAGGGGACTTGCAGACATTGGACCCGACCCAGTTTGGCTTTGTCAAGGGAAGATCATGCCTTTTGAACTTGGTCGACTTCGAAATAGTCACCAAGGCCATTGATGAGGGAAAGGCAGTCCATACAGCCTACCTTGACCTTGCAAGCGAACTGGGCACAATACCCCACTCGGTATTGTAGAAAAACAAATGTAAACCCATATGTCACAAGATGGGTTGCAAACTGGCTTAAGGACAGAACCCACAGGGTTAGAGTTGCTGGCGCTGTGTCAGACTCCAAGCCGGTCACAAGTGGTGTCCCACAGGGCTCGGTCCTTGGCCCCTATTGTTTGGCATCTACTTCTCAGAAGTACAGGCCAACATGGGAGGACTTTGGCTGACAAAGTTTGCAGATGACTGCAAACTGGGCGCCATAGTGGAAAGTGCATCGGACACTGATATCCTTCAGAAGGGACTCACGGAAACAGATAGCTGGTGCCAGAGCCATGGCCTGAAGTTAAACGCCAAAAAATGTATAGTCATACCCTTCGGGAAAAACAAGGTAACCCCAAGCTACCATATAGGTGGCAATCCACTAAGCACAGAAGAGGTTATCAGGGACCTGGGGACCCAGGTTGACAGTGGCCTTTCGACACTCACATTGCTAAAGTGGTTAGAAAGACCTTCTACATTGCCCACCTGATCATGAAGGGATTCACATCCAGATCTAGTGAGGTCATTGTTCCCCTGTACTCTTCACTTATCAGACCAATGATCGAGTACAATGCCCCATTCGGGATGTATCTCACCCGACATCTGCAGCAATTGGAGAGACCCCAAAAGTTCCTCACCAAAAGGATAAAGGGACTCCAAAATCTGTCATATGCTGCCAGATTGAAGAAACTCCAGCTCTATTCAGTCGCATACCGCCTGCTCAGAGGTGACATGTGCCTGACATACAAGGCCATGTCCAACCCGAATTAATGGACATGCTCCACCTCAAAAATCCAAATCCACCAAAACCACTAGAGCAAGCGACTTAAACCTTAGCACGGATATAAATAGGACGTGCTGGAGGGATAGATTTATCACTCAGAGACTCCCTATGCTGTGGAATAAAATCCCGGTCCATGTGAGGCAGAGCACCTCGCTGACTCTGTTCAAGAGAAATCTAGACCTGTGGATGGGAGATCGTAGGTTTACCCCGGGAATCATCTCTGGGTCACTGCTGGACAGAGGCACAACAAACTAATGGGCACAGTATTTTTTCATATAAGGGGTGGCGTAAGCCACAATAATTTGGGCTAGGCTTATAAATGCCTTAGGGCAGATAGCCTAGTATAAACCTATGAACCTATGAACCTAAGCCCTATATCATTAGGAATGACTGTAAAGAGATTCTTTACATCTAAGGTCACAAGAATAAATCTTGCATTTGAATTCAAGCTCTCCATATATTCACTTAATTGTTGTAAAAAATGTGAAGAGTCTCCTAACACAGAGACATCCTTATTAACCATAGGTCTAAGTTGTCCTTTTACCCATTTAGAAATTGTTTCTGTAAACCATCTTGAGCCATTTTCTATTGGCCTTAGATGAGTTTTTTCCAAAGATTTATGTATCTTAGGTAGACCTGATATATTAGGAATCTTAGGGAAATCTACCATAAAGTAATCATATAAATCCTTAGAAATAATGCTAGTCTGTAATAGATGAAACAAATCATTCTTCACATGACTAACAATCTCTCTCACTTTTTCATGTTCACAAGAGTATAAGTAGTTTCATCTAACAACATGTTATTCATAGTTTCCATATATGTAGAATAATCTAGCACCACTACTGCACCTCCTTTGTCTGCAGATTTTATAACAATACTTCTGTCAGCAATGAGATCATTCAGTGCTTGCTTTTCTTGCAAATTTAAATTAAAGTGTCCTGGTCTATGCCTGGACATGAGAAGTGTATCAATTTCATTCTCAAAGAATACTGGAGATTCAATTAATAAGAGACAGAGAAATATATGTAAGATTAGGATACCCTTTACTTTTAGTACTGATTTTAAATATATAAAGAATATAATACATAATAACTGGAAGATATTACTGTCTGATGACAGGATGAAAAATATAGTAGGCAATGTGCCAAACTTTAGCTACAAGAGAAATCGTAACTTAAAGAGTGTTATGTTATAGACCAGGACCTGGTGATAAGAATAACCTAGGTAAATTATATAGTGGGAAATGAGGTACATATCCATGTAAAAGATGTAAGGCATGTAGCTATATTAAGACTGATAATGTGTTTGAGCATCCTGTTACTAAAAGGATATGTAAGTGTTTACACTATGTATGCTGTTCTACTAAAAATTATTTATATAGCAACCTGTTCAGAATGCACTTCTTTTTATATTGGTAAACCCAATAGAATGTTAAAGGAACATATTTTACAGCATATGGGTGATATACTGAGAAATGTGCAAAGAAGTGCAGTAGCTCAACACATTAAAGAATTTCCACAGCATGATTTTAAATTTATGGCTTTCGATATTTACACTCCTGCACCTAGAGATGGTGATATAAAGAATGCCACAGAAGTTAAAGAAACCCACTGGATAGCTGGCTTGAGAGCTGATGTTCCACCAGGCTTAAATGGTTTTATACCTTTAATACCTATTTTAAAGGCTAGAAAATGTTAATTGGTTAAATGTTTTAGTTAATGTAATTGTTTTTTCAAGTGTATTTATATTCAGACTGATTTTACATTTTTGTATTGATCTGATGAAGGAGGAATCTCCGAAAGCACTTGTCTGTTTACTGCTTATTGTTTATTAAATATATGTGCTTTGCCATGCTTGTCCTATTGTTGTTTCTCAAGTATTTTAACCCACTTTTGTTAATATAAACTTTTGTGTAGTTATCACTAATTCCATTATGGAAGTCTGATAAGACTGGACTGGTTTAGAAGACCACTTTCTGAGTGCCATCTCTTAGGGCATATATAGCTAAATTGTAGAAGTGTAATTTAATATTTGTACAGGTTCATTTTTGCAATATTGGAATTATGGAGTAAAGAATAGAGGACACACATGTTTAACAGAATATGTGTGTTTACAATATAGTTTATGTATAGCACACAACCCAGAATTACCTATAATGGAGAGGAACACTGTACTTTAAAGCCAAACTTTCAACACATCTATTAAGTTGATACAATTTTGTGATGCGACTAATGCCAGAAAAGTTAATTATACCTGCAATCACATTTACAATAAATGAGTTAAGAAGATGGTTATTCATCCAGCTATCCTTTGGCTGAGTCAGGGTTTTAATGACTTTAACTAAAATAAAGTTCATTGAAGGATACCGCTGCAAGGGTGGATTTCTGCTTACTCCCAAGGTACAATTACCCCAAAACAAATGATACTGGTTGCAGGGCACATGGTACACATTTCCCTGCTTAGGGGACATGGAGGGATTTTGTCATCATGAAAGACAATCATGCATAGCATTTTCTTGAATGACACTCAACATCTTCTTCAGTCAACAATGCATTAAATCAAGTTGTCTTTGGCTATTCATGCCAGATCATCCCATATCCATTTATTTACCACACTCTGTTATGAAGTAACAGTAGTACACATCCAACTTTGATGCATACATTTGGGAAATAAATTAATTTTTCCAACAGAAAGTGGCAAATTCCCTATGACTTGTAGCCTGTAAATCCTATTATTACTATGAGTTGGTTGTATAACTACCCAAGAAAACTCTGTGGTGTATTTGCACAAGTGTTTCATAGGGTCTATGGGGCATTTGCAGAAATGTTTACTGATTTGTATGCTTCGACAAATTTGCATAAGTAAGCCAAAGAGCTACAGCTGATTCATGCACAACGATACTTCTTCAGTTCTATTGTGTTTTAAAACAAATTTAAATAGCCTGATTTGCATTAACCACTCTTCAAAAATAATACATGTAATATGTGAAACTAATTCTCAAATGCAGTACAAATTCTGAAATACAATACAAAAGGGATGCCATAGAAGCAATGTATTCATATGTTTTTGAGATACTGCAGCCCTGCACCCCAAGCTATTATAGGGCATTTTCATGCTTAAATAAATTTAAAAACTTAAGTTGAAAACAAATGTTATTTCATTCATCCAAGATTTCTGACAACTATGCCATCAAAATGTATGCTACCAGTAAGAAAACCAAAATTAAGATTTATGTAGCTAAGACCAGATATTACATACACCGTAAATTTAAAATGCTAATGCTAGTCTGTGTTGTATGTCATACCTGAATCTTGCTGCTTTTCAAGCAAAGTCAGGATGACTGATTCAGAACAGATTTGAGCAGTAGTAGTATGCTTTTTAGGCAGCAGCTTGCTGCATCTTGTTCTCATTATGCAACTTCATTATATATGTTTTTTACAATAATGTCAGTTTTGCCCATACTAAGATCAGCATGTTTTCTGGTCTTTGTTTGAGATGGGATTCTTTTAATAAATTCAGATATTAAAACTTTACAGATATTGATTGAAAGTTCATGAGCTTGTGTAATAACACTGGAGCCTGATTTGACTTGCATCAGACATATATAAGACTATTTTGATGGAAGAACCTTGGCCCTATATGATTGTCTCTGTGAAGTGACACCCAAAACCCATGAGAAAATTGGGAAAAAAGGGGTTGTAGATGGATGGATGATGGATGGATTTAAAGTGAAGAAATTTTCAATGGCTCAGACGACACCAAAGAAAGTGGATTTCACCAAAACTGGTTTGCATTTGCAGTTTATGTTTACTGTATGTGATATAACAGTTGGGAGTCAATGCTTTTGATGGTAATGATAATATTTCTTTACTGAGACAACAGAACTTTCAGCAACCTAGGTAATAAACATATGCATTGATTTAAACAGTAAATGGAGTGCTAGAGTTTTGTTGGACTGATTTCTGCTTATTTTTTTTTTGTTCAAGCACCCTTATTGAGGTTTAGTGTGTTCCTTTTGTATAAAAATGGCCAGAGTAAGATATTCCAAATTTGTTTCATGAGTCATAGCCCCAGTACTGTATTTCAACTTGCTCCACAAAAATATTCACTAGTCCTGTACAACCAGTACAATGATTGCTTAACCTGAACAAGCAATAGAGATGGTCCCTTTACCTAGCAATTATAACAACTGTAATAAAATAAAACAAGAAGAAATTGCTGCAACAATTTATTGCAATACTCTTCACAGGCATGGCACACGCACACACACACACACACACACACACACACACACACACACACACACACACACACACACACACACACACACACACACACACACTATTAAAATACCTATTATTTTTCAGGTTTGATGACAGTAGAGCTCACACATTTTAATTTAATAAGAAAAAAACAGTTCTTGTCTACAGTCACAGTCCATTTACAAGTCAGTACAGTTTCTTTTCATTTTGATTCAGTCTGCTTCAGGTATCAGTCACTTGATCCAGCTTGAGACAATGGGAAGTGTTGCACTCTGCTTCATCCTGCGGGCCAAGTAGACCCAATGCAATGTCCTTTGTATGTCCCTGAAATGGTAGGACAACTTGTAATAAAGCACATTTACCTTTTTCTCTGTGAGGGTATATGTGTAATCACTGAGCAGCTTTAAAAATAGCCTAACGCAATCGGCTGACTTTTTAATAGTAATTGTGTAAGCATGGAGTTTCAGTTCCTGAAATGGGAGAGCTACATGTCTAAAAGCATGTGACACATAAATTAAAAGTAATCGTTTTACTTTATGAGGGCTGGGTTTTTACTATGAAGTGCCCACGTTAAGACCTCATTGATAACTGCATTTAGAAATGGATATGAGCTTACTGGACAGCTTACATTTTTTCAATAGGCTTAGCAGTAATAGTTTAAGTCAGTTAACTTTTGAATCTATATAACATAAGTACTGTTAGTGAGAATGTCATAATGAGATTTTCTGAAGAAGTGAAAAGAAAACCTACCTTTTTAAAATACTATTTGCAAATGGAAAGTGACAGTACAAATACCTGACATTATATCATTTGAAATGTGTTAACTGCTGTGAAATGTTCACATTGATATTAATCATTTTCTTATAAATATATTAAAGATGGCTACTGTTTCATTTTATCTGGAAAGCATTTGATTCTCCATTCATTTTTATGGAATAATTGAAAATATGAAAATGTTTATTTTTCTGAATTCTTTGGAATGTTGACACAATTGATTTGTTGCAGCCTATTAGTGTTGTACTAAAAATGTAAATAATTTATGTTTTATTATTTTAACAAAAAAAAGTTGAAGGTAACTGTGATGATCCAATTTTACACAGCAGCTACTATATATGACCCCAGGAGAAAACCTTTAGGCAAGGGTAAAGTGTTATGATCAGCTTTAGCCAACGTGAACAGCTGCTAAGACCTAAAGAGGCATCTCTGGAATATACCTTGTATTATGTCTCACTAAACCTGCACTGGCTTCTAGTAGAGTATAACACAAGTTTCATCGAAGTCCAGCATTATAAATCCAAAGTGTTGACTGGTTGCTTGTTTTAGAGGATTCCAGAGGGAAACAAGTGCTCTGAATAGAATGTTCATACAGTTTAAATTAAAACATGGACTCAGTATATTTATATATTTATATGTATAGATGTATACTTATATTTATATTTAACTTACAATTTTAATGTTACTTAAAGCAGGTAGGTGTAACTTTATGCCACTGTGTGAGCAAGTGAAATGAAATGCGAAAGTTGTGTGTCTAGTTTTTATTCATTAAATGTTGATGCTCATCATATTGATTACTGCTGCAGTAGCCTTAGCTATATGGTTTATATCCTGCATAGGATATAACAGTCGGCCAGCTTTTAAAGCTTCAGGGCATCTTCCATGCACCCAAAACATTAGTCTGCTTCAGCTCAGCTGACTAAAAAGGCTTGGGCACCAAGCCCTTCAGAACTTTCCTGCAATTGAAAAGAATGCTCCTCTGTGGGCTTTCAAGGATTGACGGTCGACTTGTGCTGTTTCTTTGCAGAGCAGATGAGTTACATTTGGGGAAAAGCATCCACATTAAAAATGTATTGTTTTAATATACTTTATTGCTTATGAAAGTTATTTCTAAACTAGGAGTTTGTGTTTTAATGGACTGTCATGAAACTTAACTATACTTTTAAATGGGAGTGCACTGTTTTCCTGTCAGTTTAAAAGTTGCTTAAAGTAATTGAAAACTACTTTTTGAAAGGTAAATTCTGTTTATTTTGCTTTATGTGGCTTGCAAAATGTTTTAAAGTACTTTTTACTATATTTCTGCGAGAAAAAGGTGACTTTCAATGGCTTTAAATTTTTACTGGCTTATGCTGCTTATTTTCAACAGGAAAGAGATGTGATTTGTGGCTTGACCATGGAAAAACTACCAGTCCTATAGTTGGTCCTTCCTGCAGTCAGAAAAAGAAAAAGTTAAGCAAACAGCCTTTGCCACCAGAGCAGGGTAGCAATTTGCCTCATCAGCAATTGGGTGACTCTGGTTTATTTGGATTTGGTTCCACAGACCACTCATCTTTTACCCCAGATCCTTCTGGTGTAGCCATATCCTCTGTAACTGTTGGGAGTCTCCTTGGTGGGCATTGGAGAGCCATTCTTGTTTTACCTTGGAGAGGAATCAGGGAAGAATTCCCTGTTTGTCCAGAATATTGAGCCCATCCCTAGAGAAGATGCTGCTGCCATTAATAGCACTGTTTTCCCCATTTTCCTTGTCAAAAAGAAACAAAAAAAAACTTGACGTGTACCTACGAAAATTCTCTTAGATAGGAGCAGTTTACAGGGTATGGCTCAGGGTTTAATTCAGGCTATTGATGGTTCTTATAAATTGTTTTCTGGTAAAAGAAAGAGGGAAGCCTTTTTTCCCTTAAGAAATTCAAGATTCTGAGTCTGGGCAGGAAGATGAAGGGACAGATACAGGGTTTTCTCCTCAGATTTTTGATTGACACTCAGATGAAACCTCCGTTTTTGATTCACTCTGTGGATTTTTCTTTCCCTGAGACTATTTCAAGATTGTGTCTGTATTTTCAATGGGAGAGCACTGAAGTTTCTTGGTCTCCTAGAAAACACTATGAACTGCTACAGAGGGCATTTCTAGAATCTTTACCTATTCCTCCAGGTCTGTCAGCTTTGGAAGATGTGTGCATCACTGCCTGCAATTTTCTTGAAAGCCAGGTTACTGCCTCCCAGAAGAATAAGTTCCTCAGTCTTTAAAGTTTTTATACACTCATCCCAAACCTGACCCAGCAGCCATAGCTTTAGTGCATCATAGTGCTGCTAAACATTTGTTTAATTCCAATCTGACATATTCTGATAATGATGGGAAGATTATTGATAAGTATGGGAAAACGTATATGCTTCTGCAGCTTTGATTTTCAGAATTTTGAATTGTCAGGCTCATGTGTTAACATTTAATCTGACTAACTGTGAAAGTATGAGAAATGTTTTGTCTGCATTTTTTTTCTTATGAGGAAATATCTGCTTTTAATAATTTATTTTTTTCCATCTTATAGTTCGTAACTCATTGTTTACAGTGTGTGTATGACTCAGTTGATACTACTTCCAGAGCCATGGCCACTAGTGCTGTTTTGAGGGGTTTGCCTGGCTGCATCCTCAGAACCTCCCAGATGATGTAAAAATTAAGATTTTAAATTCCCTTTTGGATAGAGATTTAGTTTTTGGTTTCTCTTTTGCAGAGGTTATCAAAAAGTGTGATGAAAGGGATAAGTTGATCCAGGAAGTATATTTTAGCCCTCCTTTTCCCAGCTTTTCTAAGGGATTCTCTAACCCTTCATCCAATTTCAGCAAAAAAAAAAAAACAGTAGTGTCACAAAAATACAGCTAAACAGACATTTAAGAAGAAATGGCTGGGAGGTTCCAAAAGGAAAACAGGAACCTCCCCAAACCATGGACAGTCCAACAAGTCATAATGACTATTTATGGGACCTTGTCCCCTCTTTCCACCCTGGCAGTCTGTTTACACTTCTTGAAAGTCTGAATCTCCACTTTTTGTATTTGCCAAAAGGTAGTTTCCGACAAATGGGCTCTGTAGATCATTTATCAAAGTTACATATGGCAGTGGGAGGAAATTCTTGTTTTTCCAGGGAGTAATTCCTTATCCTCGAGTCCAGACTCCTCTATTTCCCCATATCCTTCAACACACGCTCTCTCAGAGAGTGATAGAACCAGTTCCTGTTTCCCATGTTGGGAAAGGTTTTTATCCGAGGATGTTTTTAGTGCCAAAGAAATAAAATGCTTGAGAAAAAAAAAAAAGAAAATGTTTAGTGGCCAGTTCTGGATTTTTCTGTCCTAAACATGCTTGTGATAGTGCCCAAGTTCAGAATCCAGTCACTTCACTACCTATTAGCTCTTCTTTCTCAGTTAAGATTCCTGGTAATACTATATTTAAAAGATGACTATCATCATATCCTTATTCACCCAGACAGATGTCAGGTGTTTCTTAAGGTTTCGTATGTATATCACATCATCAGTTCTCTGCCTTATTCTTTGGACTATCCAGTGCACCAAGGGTGTTCACTAAGTGTCTCACTCCAATTATAGCTCATTGCAGGCTATGGGGGTATACACATTTTTTTTTCCATTTTTGATGACTTGCTTATCTTTGCAGTGCCTTTTTTAAAGTATCAGTAATCTCTCACTTGAGGAATGATCTCTTATACAAGCTGAGATTTCAAGAGAACATTCAATAGTCTTTTTTGTTCTTTACACAGGATTGTGTTCCTGGGGTGTCAGCGAGACACCTCAGTTCAAAAAGCCTTTCTTCCACAGAAAAACTAGATCTGAAGCTTTGGAAGTTGTCTGGCTGTTATATCCTATGCAGGATATAACCCATATAGCTAAGGCTACTGTAGCAGTGATCATTCACACATTTTTTGTTATATCAACGATACTTACACAACAGCACTTTCTTTTAAATTGGGCTATCATTGCATGGAAGTTCTGCTTCTTTTCTTATTCTTACAAATGCAGTGTGCCAATTCCTTGTAATTATTTCATAAATTGTGGTGGTTAGTTCAGTTAGTGACTAGTGCAGCATCCTCTTCTCTTTAGTATCCCAATATACTATATTATGCATTGATAAATCATTTATGTCCTATTATACATCAATGGGCCATTGTTATTCAAAAATTAGCATTCTGATTGGACAACTCTACCAGTGTTCCCATTATAAATTGAACATATACCAACAGAAAAAAGTCTGGTGACTTCATTGGCCAGACTTTTCTTTTGGAAAATGTTGCAGAGGAACAGTGCAAAACAGAAGAAAAATCAGGTCTGTTCTCAAAGATAAAGACACAAAAAGGTACCTGAGTTTCCTTCTTTTTTTTTTTTTGCATTATTCCCTGTAAAACTCAGCAGACTTTTGTACCTCTCAACTGTCCAAATCTTCAAAGAATGTCCAGATTTTTCCTCACAGGCGTACTGTCTTCCGCATAAAATGCAACAGAGAGTCTCTTTTCAGCATTGCTACTCCTCAAGAAAACAAAAGAACAAAAAAGCAGAAGAGATTGTATTTTCTCTGTTGCTTCTCTTCAACAGGACTCATGGAACTGTGCAGCCATGGGAACATAAGGCCCACACACGTGTACAGTACCTCAGAAAACATGAAAGAATGAGGAAACAAAGTAGAGGAACAATAAAGTGCCATTATATAAAGATATTATTTAAGAAAGGTAAGCAATTTCATTCTTAAAAAATGTAATTGGATAATAGCAATCAACACTTGGGGTGTGGGTATGTCAGGATTTACCCACAGCTGGCTTTGTTTAATCACTTGGGCTTCACCTTCATAATCAAACCATGCCAACTGTGGGTAAATCCTCTTATACTCACACCCACTTGTGGATTATTGGTTAATAATATACTCCCTATTGTCACACGCAACTGATATCAAAAGATGAAGTATCACTGTAAGTAAAAAGTTGGACACAATATTACCAAGGATAGTTCATTCATCAAATTGTTTGATGGGACCTGTTACCACTGATGACATTTTGTACCTGAATATAACTCCAGCAGAAATATTACTGGTAATTGCACAGTTATACATATATCTAGCAGTGTACAGAAAAAGCCTTCTTACTTCAGAGACTGTACATGCCATTAAACTGCAACTGTCAAAATGCCTGTCGTGCAATTTAAATGTCTAAATGTTATGAGATGCTTTCAAATATCTGAGCTTCAGCTGGCATGTGTAAATGTCATTTGTAAATATTTTTATTTAAGTGCCATCATTAACTTGCTTAAAAATATTTTAGAGTGCAAAAGAAATTATATTTATAGCTGTAGAGTAACTGCATTAAATAAAAATGACATGATTGTTTGTTTGAATGTTTAGTGCAATACAATAAGAAGGACTATACTAAAGGAATAACAGTTGCATTTACAAAAAAAAAGTACAAAAACGTTTTTCACATTTTTTTTTCAAGATGTGAATGTAGTACTTGAAGTTGATTCTTGAAACTATAATGCTTCTCTAACTATATGTAACTGAAGCTTTACTTTACCACCATTGCTTAAGCTGCCACGGTTTTGTTCCACCTTACTACTGATCTAAACTGTGACGTGGCTGAAAAGCTTAAGGACCAGTCTGCATACTCTGTAATTAAATAAGCAAATAAATAAATAAATAAATAAATAAATAAATAAATAAAGACCTGATCCACTCAGACAAGTAACCTCTACTGTGATATCACCCATGGGTGCTAAAGCTTCATTCGCTGTTCTTATGATGTGCAGTTCTTGAATAACGGTCCATCTGAGACTTGCTATAGTTCAGTGAAGAGACAGCACAGCAAAGCAAATCTGTGAAGGTAATTGGTTCCCTGCACTCCAGAGTGTGAGGCACAATTCACCTGTATAACCAGGAAGTCAGAAAAATATTAATTTAGGCTATTCAGCTATACAGCTACTGAAGTGGCTGTGTTTTCAGATAACACTGTTATTGGTGTAATGTTTTCCACTGATAAAATATGTTATTTCAACGGAGAAAGAACATAAATTTTAACTAAAATTATAGTAATTAAAAAGCAGTGACTGTGTAAGTAGCTAATAAATTACATTTGATGGTAGTGTGTAAATGTTAATATTTGAGTAGATTTCTTTATTTCATAGAGGTGTAATTTTGTACACTTTTTCCTTTTATTATTTTAATGTGTGCCATTACTACAGAGAATATTTGCTGGTGGTGTATGAAGCTCCAGCTTACTTATTGCCCTGCCTTGGGAGCTGTTTACACCAGTGAGCACCATATATTACACTGCTGCACTACTGTCTGTACTGTCTACATGTGTGTCTTCACTTTTCAGGATTCTTCAATGATGTGATAAGTTCTATTTCTGGTACACCATGTAGGCTGGTACGTATATAATGAAGATCCTTGCACTCCACTGCATTTAGGAACAATGGTGACCATTGTTAGTGACTTTGATTCAGCTTATACTTCTGTGGACTTGGACATTAAAGATAAACACTGTATACATTGCTTTTTTTCTACAAAAGCTTTATTTTTATTTAATGTTTCTAATGGTGCTATTAACTTTATTTGTAGGGGTAATGTGAATGCTACCTGGCAGAGTTCTTATGAAGGTGCCACTTTTCAGCCTACAGAAAGATGCAAGGGATAAGAAGATATTATTTACTCATATTTTCTACCCTCCTCAGTAATTTCTTTCTCAACTTCCATAATATATCAGTCATAGCCTTTTAGTTTGGTAGCAAGATTTGTTTCTAAATGCAATCTGGCCAAATTCTGGAAATATTAAATTGTCCAAAACATCAGTCAGAGGATGAAGGTTGCTGTAAGGGAGTTGTATCCTGACTGTAAAGTACAGTGAGACCTCAAAGTTGATTATAATATGTAACTGTGGTGGAGCAGGGGCAACCACTACATAGGAAAGATGTGGAAATAAGGGAGATGTGAAGCCACCCACAGAAAATGACTAGCTAAAACATTCCTAAACACACCCACTACATACAGAAGATATGTACATTAAGGCAGATATGAGGCCATACACAGAAAATGACTCACTAAAATCTTCCTAAACACACCCGCTACATAGGAAAGATGGCACATTAAGAGAAATATCAGGCCACCCACAGAAAATGACTAGTTAAACATTCCTAAATACACCTGTTCCATAGGAAGGATGTGTACATTAAGGGAGATGTGAAGCCACCCACAGAAAATGACTAGTTAAAACATTCCTAAATACATCTTCTCCATAGGAAAGATGTGTACATTAAGGGAGATGTGAAGCCACCCACAGAAAATGGCTACCTAAAACATTACTAAACAGGCATTTGCCAACACTTCTGCTATTTTTGTCCCTTCAGGAAATTTGGTTTTGGATGCATTTGCTAGACCTGTTGATGCTGTTAGACATGATGGGAAGGAAGTCCAGACAGTCTCCATTTCTCTATGATTGGTTACTGAAAGCACTGATGATACCATTTTTCTGTAATCCCAAGGCTGCCCAGTAGACAGCTCCGGCAAAAGATATTATTTAATTCATGATATCTTTATTACACATACCTGTTGTACCAGAAAATAGCAAAAATAACTATTTTTATGAGACTGAAAAGCATTTTCTTTATTGTTTTCAGACTTATAATGATAATGCATTTCTCCAATTGCTTTGTGTAAGCTAGAAGAATCTTGATTGCAAGACATGCTCATGAATGTCTTCTTAGTGAGTACAGTACAACAGTTTTAGTATTTTTAATGGTACTTTCACACTCACCAAATAACATGCAGTAGTGTGGATGCCTGGTCTACTGCAGATCTGCAAAGTACTTTTAAAATGCTTTTGCGAGCCACACAGCTGGTTTCAGACTAGAGGACAGTGCCTCAAGCACATAATTCCCATTTTTCCTACGAGGACATAGGTACAAGGAAGACAGGTTCCCAAAGTCATTGTTGCAAAGATGTTCTTGAACCATACCACTGATGCCAATACCCCTAAGGATGTGATACAGTCTTTCAGTGCATATAGAACACAGATCATGACAGAGGGCAGTTTTACAAGTGGTTGGTTGTGCTAATACTCTTTCTGATTTCCCTGACAAATCATGAGAGATATATCTAACCCTTCATTTCCCTTGCTCAGATAAGGTGACTTAGTGTACAGCCACTCCCCTCCAGCAGTAAGACTCTCCAGCACCCAGGTCAATAACTGAGCCCAGATGATCAAGGGGTCAGAGGCTGCAGTGCCACTATGCCAGTAGATCAGTGAACTGTTTTTATTCATATGATCATAGGAAGTTACTAGACTAATGACCCTAGAGCATTTTAAGCCTATCCATTCATACCCCAAGTTTCCTGTCTATCAATGTCCATGGACTAGAATGGCTTTGGTATATGCCTGTGCCTTAGGGCATCTACAAGCTGACCCAGTCCATAAAGTATATAGGCCTTGCAGGTTAGACATAGATCACTCCTCAGTAGTCTATAGGAGAACAAGTATAGGGACATGGCTTTGAGGAGGTCTGCACAGGACATGTTATTTGTACCTCTGTGGGCCCTACAGCTGTTGCAAATGGCTTGTGTGGTACATGCTGAAGACTGCATTGCACTCAATTACTAGTCTAATTAGATTTGAATATAGTGGGACTATAACCTCCTTAGATCTGGATGGTATTCTCTTACGTATAAGATGTGCCTAACAGAAGAATGTTTTCACTATCAGGGGTACATGGTGATCAAAGTTTAGGGTATTTTCAACCTGAGTTCCCAGGCCTCTTACTCCTGGGTGTACTCTTAGGGGTATGTTATCAATTTTATAATTTGCAGGGATGGCCATCTTCCCAAAGTGCATCATTATGCATTTTTTCATTGAGTGTTAAGCCATGGCACTGGTTATTTATCTGTGTCAGACCCTCCTGAAGGATGTCTACATCTTTTGGGGATTCAGTGATTGCACCCAGATTGCAGTTGTCAGAAAATCTGGTCAGCCAAAGGCCCTCTACATTTGCCTTGATTTTAGAGAAGTGTATTCTGAACAGGTGAGGTCCCAGTATTGAGCCCTGTGGGACACCATTTGTAACAGGCCTCTTGGTGGAGGTGGATTCCCCTACCATAACTTCATATGTCCTGTCTGTAAGCCATTTGGCTATCAATCGGGTGACATAGGGATTTATGCCTAAATTTGTGAGTTACCAGAGTGAGGTATTGTGTCAAATGTCTATACCAGGTTGAGGTTGGCTGTATGTACCATTTTGCCCTCATTCATGGCTATAGAATGTGCTTCGCATTTTTCTTTCAAAATGTGAATGTAGTGCTTGAAGCTGATTCTTGCAACTATGATGCTTCTACAACTATATGTAACTGAAGCATACTGCTTTGTTTTCTGTTTCTCATAAAATTATGGTTTTCTGTCAAATCATTGACACATGTTTGAGGAATGAAGTCAGAAACTAATGACGGACATTTGAGATTCAGACTTTCTACCTTTCAGAAAATTCATCCTAATGCAAAACCTGCTCTTCTATTAACTTTCTAAGTTTGCAAGAGCAATATTTAAAAATTGTCCCTATTTTTGAGCCTTTGCCCCCTCATTATTTATGGCTTTATCCAGATTTCTTGCTCTAAGAAGTTGAGAGGTATGATGTGAAGCTGCAACTTTGCTTTACCACCACTGCATGCAACTGTCACTGTTTTGTTATACTGCAGTACCAATCTAAACTGCAATGTGGCAGAAAAAGTCCAAAGACCAGTCTGCATACTCTGTTATTAAGTAAGCAAATAAATAAATAAAAGCCTAACCAAGACAAGTAACTTTAGTGCAAGATACACCATGGATACTAAAGCTTTATTCGCTGTGCTTATGCTGTGGAGTTGTTGAGTAAGGGTCCAGCTGAGACTTGCTACAGTTCAGTGAAGAAACAGCAAAATAAATCTGTGACGGTAATTGGTTCCCTGTACTCAAGAGTGTGAGAGGCACAATTCACCTCTGTAACCAGGAAGTCAGAAAAAATATTAATTTAGGCTATTCACCTTTGCTTCTTACTGGAGTGGCTATGTATTCAGATAACACTGTTATTGGTGTAATGTGTTATACTGATAAAATGTATTATTTCAAGGGAGAAGGGATATAAATTTTAACTAAAATGATAGTAACTAAAAAGCAGTGACTGTGAAAATAGCTAATAAATTATATTTGATGGCAGATTGTAAATGTTAATATTTGAGTAGATGTCTTTATTTATAGAGTTGTAATTTGGTACACTTTTTTCCTTTTATTATTTTAATGTCTGCCATTGCTACAGAAAATATTTGCTGGTGGTGTATTAAACTCCAGCTTCTTGAAGAAGTCCACCAGGTTTAGCAGGCATTACCTGCCCTTGACAAAACAGAACTGGGATGGATCCATTTTTTGAGGACTTACTATGTCTTTGTTTATCAGGTCCATGATATTTTTTTTCACGACCTTGCATGTAAGTCTAGGTAAACTTATGGGTCTGTAGTTCCCTGGGTCTATTGTTGGCTCCCCTTTGTGTAGACGGATGACCTTTGCAGTGCTCCATTCCCTATGGATTAAGCCTGTATGGAGGCTGTGGTTGAACAGAGATTCTAGTGGGATTGACAGGACATGTTTCATACTATTTAGGAGGCATCCTGGGATATTATCATGGCCCATTGATTCAGCGTTTTTAGCTTTGGAGCATGCAATGAGTACCTGTTCTTTAGTGATAGTTGGGGGAGAAATGTTTGAGGGTAATTCCTGTGGGAAAACTAGGGGTGATGGGGGTGAAATTGGAGCTAAATTTATCAGGCAGCAAATTTGCTATATTCCCAATTGGGTTTAGGGAGTTCCATTTTCTATTACTTCAGCACACTGTTGAGTGTTCCCCTTAAGGTTGTATACATAATTGAAAAATACATTATGGTTATCCTTAACCTGTGAGGCTACTTTTGCCTCAAAGTTGACTTTGATAGACTTGATTAGTCCCATGAGTTGTTTTGGAGACAGATGAGGATGTTTTTGTCTGTTTGGTATAGCCCTTTCTGTTTTTGGACAAATTTTCTTTCTTTTGTTGAACAACCTATTTAATCCACCAAGAAGGCTTATTTATGGAGTTTGCCATAAGTTTATTTTGCTTTGGTACTGCTGTGTCTCTGCAATTATTTACATGCTTGTACATGGTTTCTGTAAACACTTCTTCATAGGCACAATGTTGTCTGAGTTTTGGGGGTGGGAATTTAGCTATGCCATCACTTAATAGGAGGTAGCTAGCCTTGGAAAAGTTCTTAAAGGTTTTTGGGGTTTACTGGGAGTTTGAGCTTTAAATTTATTTCAAGGGTGACTTTTTGGGATCTGATCTGACTAGTGAGCAAATTCCACTAGGGTGTGTGCAACATTCACTCATATTTGTGAGTACCAGATCCAGGATATTTGCCACACTAGCAGGTATGCAGACTAACCATTCCAGGGTCAAGCATGTAGTATAGTTATCCCGGGTCATAAACGAGGACCTACAGCTAGCAAGGATACACTATGGGACATTACCTAAGTTAAGTTGGGCTTGGAGTAGCTCAAGCGTGTCATATTGTTTGACTAATTTTGAGGTGCGATTACTTTTTATGTAGTTTGATATACCTCCTCCTCTTGTCCTTTCTTGTATGATAGCTGGTGTAAACGTGTGGAAAGCATTATAGCCTAGCACTGCTGGGGTGCCTTCAACAGCTTTAAGCCATGTCTCAGTAACTGCACATAACATCATTACTCTCCAAGATGAGGAGTGCTTCCCAGCTTCTTGTTGAGACTCTTATCATTGAGCAATAACACCTTTAGTTTATCTTGAGTAGAATTTACTATGTCTGAATGTTTAAAAGATTGCAATTACCTAAAAAGGCATTGTAGGGGTATATAATGTTTTGGGTAATACTTGAATGCCTAGAGAGAACAGGTGCAGACCATCTCTAGCAAAGCAGTATGGTCTGATGAGCATGTCCTCCCAAGTTGACAAATATTGGAACCCCTTTGAACAACAACAGTAAGTAAGCCAATTGTTAAAGTCAAACATTTTCTGTTTATATTGTGGTTTCATCCTTGGAAAAAGCAGAATGCTGCTCATGGATAGACTTATACCTGTCTGGAACACATAATCTAAAGCTACATTGTCTCAGTACATATATATATATATATATATATATATATATATATATATATATATATATATATATATATATATATATATATATATCTTTCCAAAGTGCTTCAGCTTCAGAGACATTTTTATTAACTGAACAGGAGATTTTGAGGAGTGTCACTCATCTACTTATGTTACTTTTAACCAAGGTTTGAAGTAAGATTCTGTTGATAAAGTTGCAGGCAGGTTATGCTACTTTAAAATCCTGGAGTAGGTGATAAAATAAATTTGTGGAACTGACACTTGAGTTGCTATGGTGACACCCATTTAATGCTCATTTAATTAAATTTGCCACCCCAAGATCTGGCCCATTTTAGGTTTATCTATAGTTCTTATTATTTGTCCACATGGGTTATGATAAATTGGTAGATTCAATAAAAATATAAAGAGTAATGCAAGTTATCATATGTTTGCAAAATATGAAATTAAACAGCATGATGACAACACAGTAATGTTCTGAGTCATAAAATGCAGCTTTTCATTGATACAGCAGGATATGGAAAAAGTGTACCATAGAACCAAGCAAGAGATATTGCATTAATAATTGACACACTGAAATGAGGCAGAAGTGAAGTCAATTTCAAAAACAGTGTATAATTACTTAATGGTGAAGTATCCTAGGATACAAAGTAGTATATCAGAAAATACTATGCACCACCAAAAGGAAGCAAAGAAATGGATGGAGCACTGCAGTCTGAGTGTGCATTTTCAAACTGTGGCATAAGAAATGGATGGAGCACTGCAGACTGAGTGTGCATTATCAAACTGTGGCATAAGAAATGGATGGAGTACTGCAGACTGAGTGTGCATTATCAAACTGTGGCATAAGAAATGGATGGAGCACTGCAGACTGAGTGTGCATTATCAAACTGTGGCATAAGAAATGGATGGAGCACTGCAGACTGAGTGTGCATTATCAAACTGTGACATAAGAAATGGATGGAGCACTGCAGACTGGGTGTGCATTATCAAACTGTGGCATAAGAAATGGATGGAGCATTGCAGACTGAGTGTGCATTATCAAACTGTGGCATAAGAAATGGATAGAGCACTGCAGACTGAGTGTGCATTATCAAACGGTGGCATAAGAAATGGATGGAGCACTGCAGACTGAGTGTGCATTATCAAACTGTGGCATAAGAAATGGATGGAGCACTGCAGACTGAGTGTGCATTATCAAACTGTGGCATAAGAAATGGGTGGAGCACTGCAGACTGAGTGTGCATTATCAAACTGTGGCATAAGAAATGGATGGAGCACTGCAGACTGAGTGTGCATTATCAAACTGTGGCATAAGAAATGGATAGAGCACTGCAGACTGAGTGTGCATTATCAAACTGTGGCATAAGAAATGTATGGAGCACTGCAGACTGAGTGTGCATTATCAAACTGTGGCATAAGAAATGGATGGAGCACTGCAGACTAAGTGTGCATTATCAAACTGTGGCATAAGGAGGGCATACTTGTTCAGGTCATAGTACCACTGACAAGTCCACCCATCACCAGAGCCATATTATTCTGGCAGACAAGACCTCCTTGACTAGTACAGGGCAGATATGGCTTTCATGTGACATATGTCCATAAAAAGATTGAACAAAATTAGCTCACTTCTCTTCTGGGTCAATAATTTCTCAGCCTATCTCAGTACTTCAGCACAGAAAGCAATAAGAAATGGGATTCTCCTTTCCCAAATAGAACAAGACCTTCTTTTCATTGCTGAAGCTTTTAAGAAGAATTTAATTATTTTGCAAAATCACCACCAACAAATTTTGCTATTTCATTGTCATCTCCTCTTGAATGGAGCATCATTGCCTAACTGTTTTGAAACTTAAATGGCTTCCCATAAAACAATGGGCTAACCTTCTGCTTGGAAAACACCTCTTCAAATTCCTATTTTTTGAAACCAACTTACTTTTATCTATTCAAAACTGATTAAAAAACATATTCATATAACCTCAGGAATCATTCACAATGCTCGGTCAACCTCCTAATCACCATGATCAATCTGCAATGCACCAAACACTATTCCATCCTAGCCCCTGCATTCTGGGAGTCAATTCTGAACAAAAGTAAAGAAATCTCCACCCATCTAACATTTGTAATAATTTAAAGAACTGCATACTGAAATATGCCAAATTTACCTCTCTGAATAAGGCAGATGAAATCTAAATGGATCTCAACTGATGTATTTCTCCTGCATTACTATTTATAAACTTATTTCTCATTACAGAGGAACTGCAGTGTTATTTTTTAACTACATGAACCATGCACACTGTTTTGTTGCTTGGTTGAACTTGTTATTATGAGGATACTTATTTTATTTTAACTTGTATACTTACTGACTTACTTACTTACTATGAGTTACTTTAATCAGGTTGTACCTGAAATGGTTAGTACTGACCAGTGCACTACCCCAATAAACAATAAATAATATAATAAAATAAATAAATATGTGACATATGCCATGTGAATCTCATTCAACCTCAAGAAGAAGACTGGACCATTTGATTGCATGCAGGGGCTGCAGTACACTTTGCAGCTATAGACATGCTATATGTAATAAGTTTGCTTGATGACAGGGGACAAGTTATTTGTCCTTTAAATACACTTAACATTTTTCCTCTTCCCCATCAATCTCTTCCCTCTCACTCTTTCTTCATCTGTTCCATGTCCTCTTGAATTTCTCCATAGATTGTCTTTTCACCACCCATTCTGGCAGTCTACTCTATGGGTAGAAATCTCTTGCCATGAAGAAGTAGTTATTGATGATCAAAGGAGCCGCTGGTCTGTACTGCCTGCCACCTCTGTGAACCATCCGTCCTGTTCAGTGTGACCCCTTCACAACTCCCTGACATAATCTTAAGTACTCATATGATATCTCCCTTTTTTCTGATCTCTGAGAACAAGTCTAACTACACTTGTCAGTCATATCTTTTCTCTCAATACCACCCACCTTCTTTCCACTGGAATCCTCCCAGCTGCAAAGTAAGGCCTTTAGGACTGCACACAGTACAAAAGATGTGGCCTGATTAGGGCCTAAGAGAATAGGAGCATAACTTCTTTGTTTCTGGAGTGCATCCCCCTGAAAATATGCAACAACATTTGATTCACATCTGACACTCCCCTCTCATTGAGCTCCCAGTAGTCCAGCCTTTATGTGATGGACATCCCTTGATCCTTTTCCTGCCCAGGTGCCATTGGCCATCTCTTCTACTCCAGCTTCCAGTGCCACATCATGTCAGGACTGTTGTAGCCCAAGTGCAGTACTTTATAATTGTCTGCATTGTACCTCAACTAACATTTTCTTGACCCATTCGTCTTTCCAAGTAGTTCCCTAAACCTACCTTTATGTGATCTTAGAAGAGTGAAATCATGTTGCTTACTCTCTCATATATGTCTGAAACAAACGCATTTAAGAGTACAGAAGAAAGGCCTAACCTGTGCATTACTTCACTAGTTACATTCCTAACTCTACCTTCCTTTCACATCAGCCCTCTGTGTCATACCCTTGAGCAAATCAACAATCAAGTTCTTCTGTCTTGGGTCCTACCCTGACCTCTAACATTTTTCTACCAGTCACCTCAGCAGGACCAATCCATGGCCTTAGTAAAATCGAAGTAGACTATGTCTTCCAGTATTCCCCGACTACATATGCTGTAATCCAGTAATAAAACTGAACAATGTTTGATTGACAGCTACTTCTGTTTACAAACAAGTGTTTGGTGTTAACCTGCAGATTGCTGTCCTCTAGGAAAGCAAAATTCAACCAATACACAAAAGCAAAGCTGACACATGTTGTATCCAAGAACTACAAATCATGAACACCCAGCACTCAGAAGTAGCAATGAAATTTTTTTAATATCCACTTAAAATGAAAATCCAACACAGCAGTAACTTCCAAAGACATTGAGCTGTCCAAGTAGCATAACCCTGTATGTTCATCCTCTATATTCCTCCCTACCTCATCTACCTCACATCCTTTACATTCACTATAAGTCCTATAATTTCTCAACATAACAGTTTTCAGCCTTATAAATATATTGTTACTTCACATTATGAAATTGTATAATTGTTGCCATTGAATATGCTTGTATAAAATATTGCTACTGAACCCATATTTTAAACTCTACTGCACAAATTTTACTAATTATGTATTTATGCATTTTTTTGGAGCTTTTCTTCCTGGGCCTCGGCTGAAAGTGGATGCTCCCTTGAGTGACTTTCATGATAAAAAAGAAAAAAAAAAAACAAGCAAACAAAAAATAATGTTACTTAAAATGTAAGCTCCATCATAATCTATGAAAGGATTGGACTATGCAGTCAATACAACACTACAAATCAAATGTTGGTGGCCAAAATGGTGAGCAGTTAATTGCACTGTTTTTTTAGGTCTGCTATATTTTAACATCTCTGACAGGAGATTTACTAAAAACCTCAAGCAGAACATTTCAAAAATTGATGGATTTATAGCTGAACATCTGCTGAAAGATTTACTATAAAAAGTAATGTTTGAAACTATTTTAATTGATTTTTCCCTGTCAAGAAAACTAGAAAGAACTAATTGTCTCAGAATGAGTCACTTTAAGCCCAATGTACAGGACAGTACTGTGAAAAAAGATATACAGGCTATACTAACTAACATCAGTGAGTTATCAGTAAAGATAGATAAATCAGAAAGCAAAATGGACAATTTCAAAAAGGAATGTAAAAATCAAGTTGAAGTGCTCAGTGAATCTCTTGAACAACAATCATCACAAATCTCGGGTACAGAAGAGGAAATGTTTGATTTTGATGAAAGATTACTTGAGAGTGAGAATAACTCTGAATTTCTTCTGAAACAAAGCAACTTTCTCCGGGATAAAATAAAAGACATAGGGGACAGATCTAAAAGGAATAACACCAGGATTCATGGGATTCCTGAAAAAGAGGAGGAAGACAGTATGATTCAATTCCTTAATACCTGGTTGCCTAAAACTTTGGGTAAACTTTAATTAAACGAAAGTGGAATCCATCGAATATGAATCTGTCGACAGATAAACAGCAAAACGGGGAAACGTCGAATGCACTAAATAGCGAAATCGGAAATGTCGAATTCTCATAGTTGGCCCATCTACGGTATAGCTCCGTAAGGTAAGTGTGCAATAGTTACGGACCTTAGGGTTAGGGTGCGGGTTAAAGTAAGTGCATAGATAGGTAATGTATGTAAGGTTTAATGTAAGGTTTTGTTAAGTGTATGTGTGTGGAATATTTACTTTGTGTGGGTATAGTTCTGTAGGGTAAGTGTGCGGTAGTTACGGACCTTAGGGTTAGGGAGGGGTTAAGGGTAGTGCATAATAGTTGTGTATGTGGGGTTTAGTGTAGGGTTACAAGTGGGGTTTTGGTGCTTTAATTTAGGGTTAGTAGTAGGGTTTGGTTAGTGTATGTATGTGTTTTTTGTTGTTGTGTTTGCGTAAGTAGTATGTTACGGGCGGTGGGGTTGGCCTACTATAGTGGTTTTGATGTTTAAATTTTGCGGTTTTGCAAGTTCGACGTTATCGCATTTCACTGTTTATGTGTTGACAGATTCATATTCGATGGATTCCACTTTCATTTAATTAATGTAGACCCAAAACTTTGAACCTGCCTGAAGCTTTTTCCTTTGGCATTGAAAGGGCACATAGTTCACTCTCTAACTTATCTTAAAAAAAACACCTTCACCAAGGTCAGTGATTGTAAGATTTTTCTCAAGTCAAGATAAGGATTTAGTCTTAAAAGCTGCATGGACTAATTAATAATCAGTTAAAACTAAAGGAATATTATAAGATTTGACAATGACTATTCTACTTTGATGATGTCCAAGAGAAAAGCATATGTGCCACTTGTTAAAAGCTTAAAGAAAAGCAATATTAATGCACAAATCTTGTTTCCAGCAAAAATAAGAATTCATCTTCCAGAAGGAAAGATTATTTTTAACAACATGGAAGATGCAATGGACTTTATACAGAAAAATAAAATCCTAGAAAATACCGAAGAAATGGACTGGAATCTATCAACTTCTTTGAAGAGAAATGCAGCAAGATATGGCTAGTTAGTAAAAAACAAATACAGTAAAAAAATGAAGGACAAATGAAAATCAATGAATTTCATAGTTATATGTTCTTGTTAATTTAAATATGTGCTTGAATACGTATGAACAGGTGCCATGCATTACTTTTTACAAGGTAAATCATTTATTTCTTTATTCCCCTACTTCAAGTGGTTACTAGATCCCTTTTTAAAATGTTAGAGTTTGGTTCTTTTAGCTATATATGAAATTAAAGTTACTTATTTTCACTTAGAGTTTAAAAGCTTAAACTATTCATCTTATTAAGCATTATTATGATGAAACTTATGTTTGGTGGCACACTTTCTGATACCTTGGCATAGGTGAGTAATATATTATTAAATATAATACAAAATGCAATAAATGACAATAAAGAGGCATGTTAAGTTACATTTTGGGTTCTTAAAATGGTCCAGTTGTGTGCTACTGATAGTATACTTGACATGCACTAGCACCCAGGAAAGACAGATGTGTTATGAACAAAGTATAAAAAATATGGATTTTTACGGGTCTATATTAGAACATCGAAGTTTTAAAACTTTGAATGTTCTAATATCGAACCCTATTTAGCGAAAGCTGAAAACATCGAACATACAGAACAGAAAATTTTTTCCTAGGGAAAAAATTTGCTGTTCCAAAACACATACACACAACACAAGCACACCAAACATACACCTAAAATCTTACACCTAACCCTACACTAAACTATACACACACCACTAACTATCCACTTACCTTAACCAAAACCCTAACCCTCACTATCACACACTCACCTCACCAGCGCCTTAACCCTAACTCACCTAACCCGCCCTAACCCTCACATCCACACAATTGCACACTTACCTGACCCGTATCCTAACCCTAACTCACCTAACCTACCCTAACCCTCACGTTTACACAATCGCACACATACCTAACCCGCGCCCTAACCCTAACTCACCTAACCCGCCCTAACCCTCACATCCACACAATCGCACATATACCTAACCCGCACCCTAACCCTAACTAACCTAACCTGCACTCAAATGTACACTTACCTGAACCCAACCCGTAACTTTCCACCACAGCGCTGAAAATACCGAAGCAACAGAAACGGACAACCAAATTCTTTCCCTAGGAAAAAATTCAGTTTTCTGTTGCTTCGACATTTTCAGCTTTCACAGAATAGGGTTCGATAGAACATTCAAAGTTTTGAAACTTCGATGTTCTAATATTGATGTGATTTTTACATATATAAAATTTACTATTTGAATGATATCAAATAATTAGAATAACACTCGCACTTTTACAAGTTAAACCTGGATGACACATAACTGTCATTCTTTTAATGTAAGGTTATATGCTATGTCTACTTTAAGAAATGGCCGTCTGCTTTTTATTAAACATCTCATTAAATGTTATTTCTTTGAGTGGAATGCCTTTTGGGGTTTGGATACTGAGATTTTTTGTTGTTTTTTTGGTGGTTTGGATGGGGTTTGAGGCACTGGTGTGTAGTGTTGAGGTGGCTTGGATTCAGTTGTGGGTATTTTTGTGTGAATTTCTACTGATGGAGTGTTCATTTTTAAGCCCTTATCATGAAAACTAACTTGAAAGAACTTAGAATCAAGAGCACTTTTGTAATGCTGTGAGAGTTCTGAACTAAGAACTGTCCACGTTACTTCTTCCTGTCTAAAAGTAAATAATCATAATATCATAATATTTTTGATATTTTGGATCAAATGCTAAGATGTCAAAGAATACAAGTTAGATAATAAGCAAAAGACAGTGAATTGCTTTCTAAACCACTGTCAGTTATTAAATAGTTCTGATTATTAGCGGTATACCAAAAATTATAGTTTATATACTATCCATAGAATGACACCTCTGTTAAAAATTTAGGATTGTGTTTCTCTGTTCTGTCTGTTGTGTTTCTCTGTTGTTGTCTCTTTTTATTGACAATAAAATGTAATATCTCAGAACAATTTATTATGGAAAGTTTGAATCTTAAAAGGGAAGATTTTTCAGTTGTTTGTTCAGATACTATTAGACATAACATGTAAGGAAAAAATAGGACTGATTCTAACAGTAGTACTAGATTAAAGACAGAGATCAGAATAAATAAATATGTATATAGTCAAAGAATATAAATAAGTCTACAAAGGCAGGAGGATGGCATAGTGGTTAAGACATTCACCCTTATAGGTGCAAGGTGCAGGGCTTGATTCTCACAAAAGGGATAACTGACTGGCCTTGGAATGACCCACAAGAACAGTTAGTCTTAATTTATGATCCTATGTACAACTTTACACATAGTAAATAAAACAGAAAAATATATAAACATCTGACCTATAAATTAATAAATATGAAAATAACAACTGTGATCCTATGTACAACTTTACACATAGTAAATAAAATAGAAAAATATATAAACATCTGACCTATACATTAATAAATATGAAAATAACAACTGAGTTCTTCCATATGGTCGACCAGGGAGATAATGTAAGGTACAGGGAAAGATGATTATAGAGATATTCAGTTTGGTCAACTTATAATAAAGATTCTGAACACCTGTTTAACATCGAACATACAGAACAGCAAATTTTTTCCTAGGGAAAAAATTTGCTGTTCCAAAACACATACACACAACACAAGCACACCAAACAAACATACACCTAAAATCTTACACCTAACCCTACACTAAACTATACACACACCACTAACTATCCACTTACCTTAACCAAAACCCTAACCCTCACTATCGCACACTCACCTCACCAGCGCCTTAACCCTAACTCACCTAACCCGCCCTAACCCTCACATCCACACAATTGCACACTTACCTGACCCGTATCCTAACCCTAACTCACCTAACCCACCCTAACCCTCACGTCCACACAATCGCACACATACCTAACCCGCACCCTAACCCTAACTAACCTAACCCGCACTCAAATGTACACTTACCTGAACCCAACCCGTAACTTTCCACCACAGCGCTGAAAATACCAAAGCAACAGAAACGGACAACCAAATTCTTTCCCTAGGAAAAATTCAGTTTTCTGTTGCTTCGATATTTTCAGCTATCGCTGAATAGGGTTCGATAGAACATTCAAAGTTTTGAAACTTCGATGTTCTAATATTGACCTGATTTTTACATATATAAAATTTACTATTTGAATGATATCAAATAATTAGAATAACACTCGCACTTTTACAAGTTAAACCTGGATGACACATAACTGTCATTCTTTAAAGTAAGTTTATATGCTATGTCTACTTTAAAAAATGGCCGTCTGCTTTTTATTAAACATCTCATTAAATGTTATTTCTTTGAGTGGAATGCCTTTTGGGGTTTGGATACTGAGATTTTTTGTTGTTTTTTTGTTGGTTTGGATGGGGTTTGAGGCACTGGTGTGTAGTGTTGAGGTGGCTTGGATTCAGTTGTGGGTATTTTTGTGTGAATTTCTACTGATGGAGTGTTCATTTTTAAGCCCTTATCATGAAAACTAACTTGAAAGAACTTTGAATCAAGAGCACTTTTCTAATGCTGTGAGAGTTCTGAACTAAGAACTGTCCACATTACTTCTTCCTGTCTAAAAGTAAATAATCATAATATCATAATATTTTTGATATTTTGGATCAAATGCTAAGATGTCAAAGAATACAAGTTAGATAATAAGCAAAAGACAGTGAATTGCTTTCTAAACCACTGTCAGTTATTAAATAGTTCTGATTATTAGCGGTATACCAAAAATTATAGTTTATATACTATCCATAGAGTGACACTTCTGATAAAAATTTAGGATTGTGTTTCTCTGTTCTGTCTGTTGTGTTTTCTGTTGTTGTCTCTTTTTATTGACAATAAAATGTAATATCTCAGAACAATTTATTATGGAAAGTTTGAATCTTAAAAGGGAAGATTTTTCAGTTGTTTGTTCAGATACTATTAGACATAACATGTAATGAAAAAATAGGGCTGATTCTAACAGTAGTACTAGATTAAAGACAGAGATCAGAATAAATAAATATGTATATAGTCAAAGAATATAAATAAGTCTACAAAGGCAGGAGGATGGCATAGTGGTTAAGACATTCACCCTTATAGGTGCAAGGTGCAGGGTTTGATTCTCACAAAAGGGATAACTGACTGGCCTTGAAATGACCCACAAGGACAGTTAGTCTTAATTTATGATCCTATGTACAACTTTACACATAGTAAATAAAATAGAAAAATATATAAACATCTGACCTATAAATTAATAAATATGAAAATAACAACTGTGATCCTATGTACAACTTTACACATAGTAAATAAAATAGAAAAATATATAAACATCTGACCTATACATTAATAAATATGAAAATAACAACTGACTTCTTCCATATGGTCGACCAGGGAGATAATGTAAGGTACAGGGAAAGATGATTATAGAGATATTCAGTTTGGTCAACTTATAATAAAGATTCTGAACACCTGTTTAACATTGAACATACAGAACAGCAAATTTTTTCCTAGGGAAAAAATTTGCTGTTCCAAAACACATACACACAACACAAGCACACCAAACAAGCATACACCTAAAATCTTACACCTAACCCTACACTAAACTATACACACACCACTAACTATCCACTTACCTTAACCAAAACCCTAACCCTCACTATCGCACACTCACCTCACCACCGCCTTAATCCTAACTCACCTAACCCGCCCTAACCCTCAGGTCCACACAATCGCATACATACCTAACCCGCACCCTAACCCTAATTAACCTAACCCGCACTCAAATGTGCACTTACCTGAACCCAACCCGTAACTTTCCACCACAGCGCTGAAAATACCGAAGCAACAGAAATGGACAACCAAATTCTTTCCCTAGGAAAAAATTCAGTTTTCTGTTGCTTCGATATTTTCAGCTTTCGCTGAATAGGGTTTTATAGAACATTCAAAGTTTTGAAACTTCGATATTCTAATATTGACCTGATTTTTACATATATAAAATTTACTATTTGAATGATATCAAATAATTAGAATAACACTCGCACTTTTACAAGTTAAACCTGGATGACACATAACTGTCATTCTTTTAATGTAAGTTTATATGCTATGTCTACTTTAAAAAATGTCCGTCTGCTTTTTATTAAACATCTCATTAAATGTTATTTCTTTGAGTGGAATGCCTTTTGGGGTTTGGATACTGAGATTTTTTGTTGTTTTTTTGGTGGTTTGGATGGGGTTTGAGGCACTGGTGTGTAGTGTTGAGGTGGCTTGGATTCACTTGTAGGTATTTTTGTGTGAATTTCTACTGATGGAGTGTTCATTTTTAAGCCCTTATCATGAAAACTAACTTGAAAGAACTTAGAATCAAGAGCACTTTTGTAATGCTGTGAGAGTTCTGAACTAAGAACTGTCCACGTTACTTCTTCCTGTCTAAAAGTAAATAATCATAATATCATAATATTTTTGATATTTTGGATCAAATGCTAAGATGTCAAAGAATACAAGTTAGATAATAAGCAAAAGACAGTGAATTGCTTTCTAAACCACTGTCAGTTATTAAATAGTTCTGATTATTAGTGGTATACCAAAAATTATAGTTTATATACTATCCATAGAATGACACTTCTGATAAAAATTTAGGATTGTGTTTCTCTGTTCTGTCTGTTGTGTTTCTCTGTTGTTGTCTCTTTTTATTGACAATAAAATGTAATATCTCAGAACAATTTATTATGGAAAGTTTGAATCTTAAAAGGGAAAATTTTTCAGTTGTTTGTTCAGATACTATTAGACATAACATGTAAGGAAAAAATAGGACTGATTCTAACAGTAGTACTAGATTAAAGACAGAGATCAGAATAAATAAATATGTATATAGTCAAAGAATATAAATAAGTCTGCAAAGGCAGGAGGATGGCATAGTGGTTAAGACATTCACCCTTATAGGTGCAAGGTGCAGGGCTTGATTCTCACAAAAGGAATAACTGACTGGCCTTGGAATGACCCACAAGGACAGTTAGTCTTAATTTATGATCCTATGTACAACTTTACACATAGTAAATAAAATAGAAAAATATATAAACATCTGACCTATAAATTAATAAATATGAAAATAACAACTGTGATCCTATGTACAACTTTACACATAGTAAATAAAATAAAAAAATATATAAACATCTGACCTATACATTAATAAATATGAAAATAACAACTGACTTCTTCCATATGGTCGACCAGGGAGATAATGTAAGGTACAGGGAAAGATGATTATAGAGATATTCAGTTTGGTCAACTTATAATAAAGATTCTGAACACCTGTTTAACATCGAACATAAAGAACAGCAATTTTTTTCCTAGGGAAAAAATTTGCTGTTCCAAAACACATACACACAACACAAGCACACCAAACAAACATACACCTAAAATCTTACACCTAACCCTACACTAAACTATGCACACACCACTAACTATCCACTTACCTTAACCAAAACCCTAACCCTCACTATCACACACTCACCTCACCAGCGCCTTAACCCTAACTCACCTAACCCGCCCTAACCCTCACGTCCACACAATCGCACACATACCTAACCCGCACCCTAACCCTAACTAACCTAACCCGCACTCAAATGTACACTTACCTGAACCCAACCCGTAACTTTCCACCACAGCGCTGAAAATACCGAAGCAACAGAAACAGACAACCAAATTCTTTCTCTAGGAAAAAATTCAGTTTTCTGTTGCTTCGATATTTTCAGCTTTTGCTGAATAGGGTTCAATAGAACATTCAAAGTTTTGAAACTTCGATGTTCTAATATTGACCTGATTTTTACATATATAAAATTTACTATTTGAATGATATCAAATAATTAGAATAACACTCGCACTTTTACAAGTTAAACCTGGATGACACATAACTGTCATTCTTTAAAGTAAGTTTATATGCTATGTCTACTTTAAAAAATGGCCGTCTGCTTTTTATTAAACATCTCATTAAATGTTATTTCTTTGAGTGGAATGCCTTTTGGGGTTTGGATACTGAGATTTTTTGTTGTTTTTTTGGTGGTTTGGATGGGGTTTGAGGCACTGGTGTGTAGTGTTGAGGTGGCTTGGATTCAGTTGTGGGTATTTTTGTGTGAATTTCTACTGATGGAGTGTTCATTTTTAAGCCCTTATCATGAAAACTTACTTGAAACAACTTAGAATCAAGAGCACTTTTGTAATGCTGTGAGAGTTCTGAACTAAGAACTGTCCACGTTACTTCTTCCTGTCTAAAAGTAAATAATCATAATATCATAATATTTTTGATATTTTGGATCAAATGCTAAGATGTCAAAGAATACAAGTTAGATAATAAGCAAAAGACAGTGAATTGCTTTCTAAACCACTGTCAGTTATTAAATAGTTCTGATTATTAGCGGTATACCAAAAATTATAGTTTATATACTGTCCATAGAATGACACCTCTTTTAAAAATTTAGGATTGTGTTTCTCTCTTCTGTCTGTTGTGTTTCTCTGTTGTTGTCTCTTTTTATTGACAATAAAATGTAATATCTCAGAACAATTTATTATGGAAAGTTTGAATCTTAAAATGGAAGATTTTTCAGTTGTTTGTTCAGATACTATTAGACATAACATGTAAGGAAAAAATAGGACTGATTCTAACAGTAGTACTAGATTAAAGACAGAGATCAGAATAAATAAATATGTATATAGTCAAAGAATATAAATAAGTCTACAAAGGCAGGAGGATGGCATAGTGGTTAAGACATTCACCCTCGTAGGTGCAAGGTGCAGGGCTTGATTCTCACAAAAGGAATAACTGACTGTCCTTGGAATGACCCACAAGGACAGTTAGTCTTAATTTATGATCCTATGTACAACTTTACACATAGTAAATAAAACAGAAAAATATATAAACATCTGACCTATAAATTAATAAATATGAAAATAACAAATGACTTCTTCCATATGGTCGACCAGGGAGATAATGTAAGGTACAGGGAAAGATGATAATAGAGATATTCAGTTTAGTCAACTTATAATAAAGATTCTGAACACCTGTTTAACATCGAACATACAGAACAGCAATTTTTTTCCTAGGGAAAAAATTTGCTGTTCCAAAACACATACACACAGCACAAGCACACCAAACAAACATACACCTAAAATCTTACACCTAACCCTACACTAAACTATACACACACACCACTAACTATCCACTTACCTTAACCAAAACCCTAACCCTCACTATCGCACACTCACCTCACCAGCGCCTTAACCCTAACTCACCTAACCCGCCCTAACCCTCAGGTCCACACAATCGCACACATACCTAACCCGCACCCTAACCCTAACTAACCTAACCCGCACTCAAATGTACACTTACCTGAACCCAACCCGTAACTTTCCACCACAGCGCTGAAAATACCGAAGCAACAGAAACGGACAACCAAATTCTTTCCCTAGGAAAAAATTCAGTTTTCTGTTGCTTCGATATTTTCAGCTTTCGCTGAATAGGGTTCGATAGAACATTCAAAGTTTTGAAACTTCGATGTTCTAATATTGACCTGATTTTTACATATATAAAATTTACTATTTGAATGATATCAAATAATTAGAATAACACTCGCACTTTTACAAGTTAAACCTGGATGACACATAACTGTCATTCTTTTAATGTAAGTTTATATGCTATGTCTACTTTAAAAAATGTCCGTCTGCTTTTTATTAAACATCTCATTAAATGTTATTTCTTTGAGTGGAATGCCGTTTGGGGTTTGGATACTGAGATTTTTTGTTGTTTTTTTGGTGGTTTGGATGGAGTTTGAGGCACTGGTGTGTAGTGTTGAGGTGGCTTGGATTCAGTTGTAGGTATTTTTGTGTGAATTTCTACTGATGGAGTGTTCATTTTTAAGCCCTTATCATGAAAACTAACCTGAAAGAACTTAGAATCAAGAGCACTTTTGTAATGCTGTGAGAGTTCTGAACTAAGAACTGTCCACATTACTTCTTCCTGTCTAAAAGTAAATAATCATAATATCATAATAATTTTGATATTTTGGATCAAATGCTAAGATGTCAAAGAATACAAGTTAGATAATAAGCAAAAGACAGTGAATTGCTTTCTAAACCACTGTCAGTTATTAAATAGTTCTGATTATTAGCGGTATACCAAAAATTATAGTTTATATACTATCCATAGAATGACACTTCTGATAAAAATTTAGGATTGTGTTTCTCTGTTCTGTCTGTTGTGTTTCTCTGTTGTTGTCTCTTTTTATTGACAATAAAATGTAATATCTCAGAACAATTTATTATGGAAAGTTTGAATCTTAAAAGGGAAGATTTTTCAGTTGTTTGTTCAGATACTATTAGACATAACATGTAAGGAAAAAATAGGACTGATTCTAACAGTAGTACTAGATTAAAGACAGAGATCAGAATAAATAAATATGTATATAGTCAAAGAATATAAATAAGTCTACAAAGGCAGGAGGATGGCATAGTGGTTAAGATATTCACCCTTATAGGTGCAAGGTGCAGGGTTTGATTCTCACAAAAGGGATAACTGACTGGCCTTGGAATGACCCACAAGGACAGTTAGTCTTAATTTATGATCCTATGTACAACTTTACACATAGTAAATAAAACAGAAAAATATATAAACATCTGACCAATAAATATGAAAATAACAACTGTGATCCTATGTACAACTTTACACATAGTAAATAAAATAGAAAAATATATAAACATCTGACCTATACATTAATAAATATGAAAATAACAACTGAGTTCTTCCATATGGTCGACCAGGGAGATAATGTAAGGTACAGGGAAAGATGATTATAGAGATATTCAGTTTGGTCAACTTATAATAAAGATTCTGAACACCTGTTTAACTTTTCTTCTTTATAATAACTCAGCAATGGGCTTTTTTAACATGATGCACACTAAAAAATGAGACACATTCATATGAATCAGAAGCAAGAGCAAAGCATTGTTAGTCTAATGTAAAGATTAACAGGCAGTTTTCACATCTTTTTCAACAAACTAGAATATGTTATTCCATGGTAGAATGTTTTAGGGTTATATCATTTGGTAATCTTTTATTTGTTTCAAACGCTTTGTCCATAGGTGAAGATTTCATATTGTTATATATAAAGTATATAAAACGTTCTATACATAAATGCAATTTCATCATACCTGTGTTTTTCTCTGTTATATAAATGTCTGATTGTAAATGCACATCTATTAATATTAATGGATTGAATAATCTAGTAAAGAGAGGGAGTCTGTTAAAATATTTGCAATTACATAAAGCTCGAATAGTATTTCAACAGAAAACACATTTACTTAATAAAGATGTAAATAAGCTTTCATCAAATAATTATTTGGTTTTAACAGGTTCTTGCTTTTAAGCTAAAAGAAGAGCCACCCTCATTTTATGGAAGAACTCACCAATAATGTCTAAAGTAAAAGATACCTATACTGATAAAAATCATATGTTAAGCATTGTTATAACTTGAGTGGAACAGAAAAATATATACATTGGTGAACTAATTGGATTCCAGGGGTTGGAATTATAGATGCAAAAAATTACTTAGATACTATAGCCTATTACATGAAAGGTGAAGTCATAGTGGCTGGTGATTTTAATTGCATTTTATCAGACAAAGATTGCACTGCAGATAGAAAGATGAGAATTACATCTTCAATCAAACACTTAACACATTTTGCAAATCTAATTAATTTAAAGGATATCTATAAGCTAAGGGAAACAAACTCACTTCAGTTTACCCATTATTCATATAGATATGGAACACAAACAAATATTGATAACATTTTTGTCTCAAAAAAGCTGATATCACATGTTAGAGAAGTTTCAATTGTTTCATGTCAATTATATTATGTTAAAAACTGACAATCTAATACATTGCAGGAGATTACCAGCATATATTATTAAAATAAAAGAGTTAAAGGATCGGTATGTTAAAGGGATAAAAAAATTTCCTAGAAATAAAGATGAATAGTGAAGTAGCTGACATTGTCCTGTTTACTTTGCTATGTCAACTCCTTTTTGATTCACCCCTTTATTGTGCTCACCTTCTTTGTTACCCTCTTTTTCTGTGCTTGTACTGCTGCTCCTCCACTTCTCCACAACCATTCATCCTCTTGTAGGCTCTTCCTTTTTCCTTCCTTTATATCCTCACATTCCTATATAACTTCATTGACCTGCTTCTTTTTTTTGTCTCTGACTTAAGCAGATCTACTTCAGAAGATCATCTCAACAGAAAGTCGAAGTTTATATGGTCAAGACCATATTATCAACTTTTTGGAAGGTCAAATGACTGAAAACAACAAGAATCTATGTTTTTGCAGGGGCAATCTCCCTGCAACCCTTAAGTGGGGGGTCTACACCCTCACACCCCCTGCATATTACATATACCAACTCCAAGATTGCACTACAGTTGAGAAAAGGGCAAATTCCCCAACCTCCACTGTACTGTGATCTTCATTCAAAAGCTTCAGCATTTAGGGAAGTTGATCATATGGTCTCATGAAGTCTGAGTTTTTGTTGAATCAATCTTCTAAAGGGAAATCAAATTAAGCATATACTAAACCATATAGTGACACATTTTATTTTATTTTAACTTTTGTGTATTTGTTAACTAAGGAAGAGCACTGATCTCCATGGACTATTTTCTGATTCAGCCTGGGAGAGTTAGGCAAATGAAGGAATCCAACTCTGTCCTATAGGAAGCTACTTGTTAAGCGCTCATAGCCTTAATCCTCTGTCTCACCCACTAGACACTGTTTGCTAATAGTATGTTCACCTAAACATCTCTGAAGGGTTGGGAGGGTGACTTAATGGTTAAGGTGTTTGCCTTACAAACGCAAGGTGCAGGGTTTGAGTCTCACAAGGGATAATTGGCTAGACTTAAAATAGCTTGCAAGGGCAGTTAGCTTAGTACTAAACTATGAACCTATAAGGAAGACATCCAAAATTCATTGCTTTTTAATACAGTGTACATCAGTTGATTGAATCATTCATAAACCCCTTTCTCTTTACCCTGAGTTTGGAATCTCCCAGTCTGCACTTGGTTGGTCAGAACTACCCAGTGTATGACCTTTTTCTTTCCTGCTATCCAGCAGCCTTACTATTTGTGCAGTTTCTCATCTTCCTCCTGTAATGCATCTGAGACTGATGTACTGCATTGATCCACTAATACTTTCTTCCTCTGCCTTACCTGCCAGGGACCTTACCATTTGCTCTGGGCGCATTTGCTGCTTTGTCACCTTTGTGGAATGGTGTTCTTGATTCCCGCTGTTCTCATATTTGATGCATTTCTTTACATAGCTTGCTACTACCCCTTAATTTCTCCTCTTTGTTATTTTTAATCAGCCTATATTTTGACATCTCTAATACCCACCACTTCTGTTACTGGCTACAGTTATGTAATACCAGAAACAATAATTAATAATTATGTAAATAACAAAAATAATTAATCCTCTTCTCATGCAGATCTTTGTGGAACACCCATATCTTCTTAGCCAGATTTCTTGCATTGCATAGCAACATTGCCCAGCCATGCCCCAAGTCACCCTTGTTTGTTAACTATGTTCTAAGCCACCCTCATTTGTTTTTTTCTGTTGTGTGCTATATCTGCTTTCTCCTGCCTATTGCCTGAGTACCCGCACCCTCTTCTGCTTCTGTAAGGTTAAAGATGTAGCCTCTCTCTGATACAGAGCTTGTCTCCATGACAGGCCTCCAAGTTGCCTTTGTTTGTATTTTTTTTTCCTGATATGTGATATATCTGTTCTATCCTGCCTATTACCTTAGTACCAGAACCCTCTTCTGCTTCTGCAAGGTTAAAAATGTAACCTCTCTCTGACACAGACCTTACCTTCATAGCAGGTCTCCTAACATCCTTATACTAGTCCAGTTCTTTTTCCATTGCCCACAAGTGCAGCCAATTCCTATAGTGCCAAATCTCTTTCCATGAGAAGATGGCTGCTGCCAGAGGTAAAATTTCTGAGAATCCCTCCAACCCAATGTAATGGTATCTCTGTACAACATGCCTGACCCTGCCTGCTACTACTGTAATTGTGTCCTCTGACAAGTAATCGGTGCTTATACAGGCAACAAATTGAATTCTTGTATAATGTGCCCTATACCAGGACTCTTAATTACTTTGGTGACTGAATCACCATTCATCAAGAACCTCTTTTCTGTCCCCACACTAATTCCAACCCCCCACCCCAATTTCACTGTCCAGGCTTTTTGTCTCCCTTGCTATTCTATGCAAAAACTGTTTTGTGTTCCTCCCTTACACACCCTGTATACCTTAAACATATTTTCAATCCTGCCTCCCTCACATATAATTCCACTTAAAATCATCTGCCTCATCTAGTTCTTCCATTCTTTAGGAATGTCTGCTTCATTTGGTTCTTCCCTTATGCTTCTGTTTTTCTCTCCTTTTCTCCCTCTTCACCTGCTTTGGTTGATTCGACATTCATCAGACCTATCATCGAGTGCAATTCCCCCTTTCATATGTACCTAACCAGGCATATCCAACAACTGGAACGTCCACAGAGGTTCCTCACTAAAGGAATACACGGCATAAGTAACATGTCCTATGCAGACCATCTCAAGGCCTTATCCCTATATTCTGTCTCCTACAGGCTTTTGAGGGGAGCTCTATGCCTGGCATACAGGGCATTGCCATACCCCACTCTGATGGACCTCCTGCATATCCACAAAACAAACAGTACCAGAATTACCCATTCTAAAGACTTAAACCTTACCTATGATATAAATAGGACCTGCTGGTGAGACAGGTATGTATTCCAGGGGTCTACTTTGAAACATCTAAAACCCATAACACCTAATTTCATAACATTGAGACCAGAACGTAGTAAAAAGTGTGTTTGGTAGTTTGGTATCATTATATGTTGTTATATGTTAAGGGGGTGTTATTTTCATGTGATTTGTACTGTTAGATGTTATGAAATTCAATGTTATGGGATTTAGATGTTTTGGGTTTTAGATGTTCTGGTCTCAATGTTATGAAATTAGATGTTATGGGTTTTAGATGTTTTGAAGGGGACCCATATCTCAGAGACTACTCCATCTATGGAACAGGCTCCCCATCCATGTGAAGCAGAGTTCCTCCCTAATCCAATTCAAGTGCAACTTGGACAATTGGATGGGAAACCAGAAATTCATCCCTGGTTTGGCTCCTATGTCTCTGATGCAAACAGGTAACCTGTAAATGGTTCATCTCCCAGGCCCATGCTTACACTTATCAAGGGTATCAGAACTTGTCAGAGATTTGGGATGCATGTCTAGGCTTAAAAAGGCCCTTGTGGTCGTTAGCCTAGGAAACACTTATAGGTTCATAGGTTCATAGGTAGGTGCTAGGCTACCTGCATGAGGACATTCAAAAGCCTAGCCAGAGTGTATCAGCTTTCACCGCTCCATTGATTAATTAACTGATCCTCTGTTGAGCAGAGCTAATGAAGTGATCCCAGGGGTGTATTTTCTGTTACCTATCCACTCGTCAAGGTTTCTCTTGAAGAGTGTTAGTGAAGGTCTCTGCCTGATGTAATCTGGAATTTAGTTCCAAAGCACGGGGAGTCTCTGTGATAGGAATCTCTCCCTCCAGCATGTTCTATTTATTGTTGTGGCGAGGTTTAGCTCACTAGAGAGTGTGGCTCACAGTGACTTGGATTTCTTTAGGTGGAGCATGTCCATCAATTCTGAGTTGGACATGGCTTTGTAAGTCAGTCAGAGATCACCTCTGAGTAAGTGATATGCCACTGAGTACAGTCAGAGTTTTTTCAGTTGGGCTGCATAGGACATATGTTTGAGACCAGTAAACCTCTTGGTGAGGTACTTTTGTGGTTTTTTCAGCTGTTGGAAGTGTCTTGTGAGGTATATCCCAAATGGGGCATTGTACTCTATGATGGGTCTAATGAGTGACGAGTAGAGGGCACTATAACCTCTTTATTTCTAGATGCGAACCCTTTAGTAATTAGATGGGCCACATAGAAGGATTTCCTAACTACTTTGGCAATATGATTGTCAAAGGAGAGATTACTATCTACCTAGGTCCCCAGATCTCTTATAACCACTTCTGTATTAAGGGGGCTGCCACCTATGTGGTAATTTGTGGGTGTTTTGTTTTTCCCAAACGGGATGACTATGCATTTTTTGGCATTCAGCTTGAGGCCATGACTTTGACACCAGGTGTCCTTCTCAGTAAGGCCCTTTTGGAGGATGTCTGTGTCAGCCGGAGAGTCAATTATGGCTCCCAGTTTGCAGTCATCGGCGAACTTGGTTAGCCATAGTCCTCCTGTGTTTGCCTGTACTTCTGAGAAGTATATGCTGAACAGTAGGGGTCCCAGGACTGAGCCTTGTGGGACACCACTTGTGACTGATTTAGAGTCGGACCTGGAGCCCGCTATTCTTACCGTGTGAGTTCTGTCTGCAAGCCAGTTGGTAACCCATCTCGTGACGTAGGGGTTTATGTTCAGGCTGGTGAGTTTTTCTGTAATACCCAAGTGGGGAATGGTGTCGAAAGCCTTGGTGAGGTCAAGGTAGGCTGTGTGAACCACCTTTCCCTCTTCTATGGCCTTGGTGACTGTCTCGAAGAAGTCAATGAGGTTTAGTAGGCATGATCTGCCCTTAACAAAGCCGAACTGGGTCGAGTCAAGTATTTGGAGGTTCCCAATGTCTTTGTTAATGAGTTCTATGATGATGCGCTCCATAGCCTTGCAGACCAGGCTAGTCAGGCTTATGGGGTGATAGTTATCAGGGTCAGTTGTGGCCCCTCCTTTGTGGAGAGGAATAACCATTGCTGTGCACCATTCTATGGGCACATAGCCTGTGGAGAGGCTGAGGTTGAACAGCGTGTTTAGGTGGGGGGTTAGTTTGTTCTGTAGTTCGTGCAAGACGCAGCCTGGGGACACCATCTGGTCCCATTGATGCTGTGTTTTTGGCTTTTGAAAGGGCTGTTTTCACCTGTGTGTCTGTGATTTTTGGGACACTACACTTTTCTGGTATTGTTGTGGGACCTTTTGGAGGTGAGAGGGGACTGAAGTTTGCACTGTATCTATCTGCCAGGATGCTGGCAATATCAGTAGGTTCAGTATATTTTGTGCTATTTTGTACTAGTTCAGTGCATATCTATGAGTTGCCACTTAGATTCTTAACATAGCTAAAGAAGGCTTTGTGGTTATCTTTTGAATCCTTGGCTATTTTTCTTTCAAAATTAGTCTTGGATGATTTCATGAGGGACCTCAGTTTCTTACTGACACTGATCAGGGATGTCTTTCCTTCTTGGGATTTGCTTTTTTTCTGAACTATTTTCCTCCTTCTATTGTACAGCCTGTTTACTGCAGGGGTCCACTAAACTGGTTTCCTTCTCTTAGAGGAGTGAGTCTTGGTTTTGCTAGGGATAGCACAATCCATGCATTCTTGTAGGTGCTCATAGAGTGCATTTGTAAAGTTTTGGCATCTTGGGCTGCGTTATCCTTTAGCATGGGGGCTGTGAAATGTGCCACCTCTGTCTTAAGTAAGGTGAATTTTGCTTTAGAAAAGTTTTTACTGTGGTTTCTTTAGTTGGGGGTGGTGGTGGGGTGTGGACATCCAGAGTGATTAGTTTATGGTCTGATCTAACCAGTGACGGGTTGACCTCTGGTGTGGAATACATGTCGCCCATGTTGGTGATGACCAGGTCCAATATGTTTTCACCTCTGGTAGAGGAGTTTACTAGCTGATCCAGGGCATTTGAGTTGATGAATTCCAGGAAGCGCTGGGTCTGGGAATTTGTACTCAAGTAGTTTTGCCAGTGAATGGTAGGGTAATTAAAATCACCCAATATCAGGGTGTTTGGTAGGACCTTCATGTTTTCCAGTGTCTCCAGAAAGGTGGAGTGGTGGTCCTGGGTCATGGAGGGTGATCTGTAGAAGGCCACAATTTGCACTGGAGATTTGCCCGATGTTAGTTGCACATGGATGATCTCAGAGGTATCATGCTGCACCACTAACCTGGAGGTGTAGGTATCCTTGATGAATATGGATATACCCCCTCCTTTTGTGTTTCGGTCCATGTTCTGTGGCTGAAACGTGTGGTATGAGTTGTAGCCCAGTAGTGCTGGGGTGCTCTCTGGAGCCTTGAACCAGGTTTCAGTTAATGCACAGATGTCGACGTTCTCCATACTGAGGAGTGCTTTGAACGCGTGCATTTTCAGATTTAAACTCCTGGCATTGAGTAGCATAACCCTCAGTTTTCTGTTAATTGTGCTGTTTACGGAGGTGGGTTTGACTTTTGAGCCTTGCCTAAAAAAGGCACTATGGCGGGCAGCAAAAGCCATGGCCAGTATTCGAAAGCCTAGGGGTGACAGGTGCAAGCCATCTCTTGTGAAGCAACGCAGTCTTCCCAGGCTGACAGTCACTGGATCCCCTTTGAATGACACCAGAAGCTTAGCCAATTGTTGAAATTGATCATTTTTTCTTTATACTGAGGTATCATTCTTGGTGAGGGCAGGATGCTGCTCAGGGTCAGGGTCATACCAGGCTGGGCTACATGATCAGAGAGCTCTTCCGTGTCTCTTTTCATGTAGTCCAGGGAGGTACGTCTCAGGTCATTCACACCAACATGAACAATGACAGAGTCATATTTGAACTTCTTCTAGAATGACCTGAGTGCTTGTGTTATGTGGCAGATTCTGGCTCCCAACAGGCAGCTAACAGTAACCTTCTGCTTGTCCAGCCTAGTGAGTGGGACATCAGTGTGCCTGACTATAGAGTCATCTATTACTAGTGTGTTAGGTATGTTATTTCACCTTAAGGGCTGTGATTGTGCGGCACACTGATTTTGTGTTTTATGTGTTGTCTGGTTTGTGACGGGAAGTGCAGGTTGTTTGGATGTCTGCTTTGGAGGTCTCTGATGCTTTTGCAGGTTTTTATTTAGAGCCTCCGAGTATGATTTTGTATATTTATGCATATTTTTTGTCAGTGCTGTTTTAGTAGGTCTGTGTGCAGCTGGAGTTGTGGTGCAAGTGTTAACCTTCTCCTCTTGACTGTTTGTTCCAGTCTTGGGTGGAGGCAGCTTAGCTTCCAGTTTGGCTGTATAGTTGCATCTCATGCATATGTTAGTGTTTTGTGGTAGGAGGAGAGGGATGTCTGTGTACATGAGGCAGTTGTAACATTGCCTCAGGATATCCAGATTCACCAGCTGGACTGGAGAGTGCACCTGAAGTTGCCCTTTGGTCATGCCTGAATAGTAGGGTGAGCTGCTTAGTCACTTGGTTGGTGAGGGGTGAATAAAGAGCCTTGCCCTGCTGGGCAATCAGTGTCAGGGTATATTAGTGCTTGCTATTAGAGCTGAGCAAGTGCTGGGCTGTAAGATGCTTTTTGAGTACTTAGGTTGAGAGTTAGACTAGTTTCAAGGGAAAAACTGAAGAGGAGACATAGTGGTGCTGGGAATAATTTAACCGTAGCTAATCGGCACTGCCCAGTGTGCAAAACTATGCAAAAGTGATTTTTATAGTAGGGAAATGAAAGAGATAGAAATTAGCCCAAAATGGCCAATAAACTACTAACTTCTGGGATGGAACCACTCCTGCAGGGACAGATAGGTTGCTCAAAGCTCCCCTCTCTCACAGGTGAACAGAGAAACTTCCTTCTATCCAAGTAAGGTATGGGCAACTCAGAAACTAGTATCACAGCCCTGAATTCAGCACTAGCCTGAAAACTGGACTATACTAGCTTAGAAAGGCGGGAAACAAGGAATTTGTTTGTTTTTTGAAAAGATAAGGCAAAAACAGTAAAAAAATACACTTAAAACAGCTTTAAACAACTACAAACGATCATAAAAGGCTATCTCACTTTGGTTTGTAGCCTACAACAGTTAAAAAATTTTTTAAACAAAAACCAACTTTAGTGCAGGCAGTCAAATAAGTACAATATGTGAAAAAAACAAGCTTTTAAATCACAATAAACATTGGAAAAATCTGCGTTTAGGTGGAAAACAGTTAAGTACAGCAGGAAAATACAGAAAACTGATACTTAATCACTCCAAAGTCTCTCTCCTAAGCTAGATGGCTTGTATCAGTTTAAGGCTTTCTAGTGTTACCCAGTAGGTTAGCTACAGGAAAGATGGGAAACAAGTGCAGATATGTTTTTTTAAACCAGAAAGTTGAAAGAGACGGACAAACTGTCCAAATGGTCAATAAACTACAATTTCTGGGCCAAGAGCCTCTCCTCTCATGGTAGACAGGCTACCTAGTGCTTACCACTCCCACTGATAAGCTAGAATGTTTTTCTCCAACACAGAAAGGCTTGTGGGGCTCAGAAGCTTATAACAACCAGACTGTGCTTTTATTCTGCAAAACTCCACACAAGGAGCTTACCAACAGTCCTGGATACAGCAACTCTGTATCTGACTAGGCTAGTTACATTAAAGGTGGGAAACAAGCGCAAGTGTGTCTTTTAAACCTGAAAGTTGAAAGAGATGGAAAAATACTGCCCAAACGATCAATAGCTATAATTTCTGGGCCAGGAATCACTCCTCTTGTGGTAAATAGGCTACCTAATGCTTACCACTCCCACTGATAAGCTAGAAGGCTTCCCTCCAACACAGAAAGGCATGGGAGGCTCAGAAGCTTACAAAGAGTCCTGGAATACAACAAATCTGTACCTGGACTAGACTAGTTACAGGAAAGGCGGGGAACAAGTACAAATGTAGGCTTTTAAGCCAGCAAGTTGAAAGAGATGGAAAACTGCCCAAATGGCCAAATAAACTACAATTTCTGGGCCAAAACTTACTCTTCCCTTGGAGGATAGGCTACCTAGTGCTTACCACTCCCACTGATAAGCTAGAAGGCTTCCCTCCAACATGGAAAGGCTTGGGGGGCTCAGAAGCTTACAAAGAGTCCTAGATACAGCAAATCTGTACCTGGACTAGACTAGTAACAGGAAAGGCAGGAAACAAGTGCAGACACAGGCTTTTAAATCAGAAGAAGGTTGAAAGAGATGGAAAAGCTTCCCAAACGGCCAATAAACTATAATTTCTGGGCCAGAAACCACTCCTCTTGTGGTAGATAGGTTACCTAGTGCTTACCATACCCAATGATAAGCTAGAAGGCTTCCCTCCAACACAGAAAGGCTTGAGGGGCTTAGAAGCTTACCAACAGTCCTGGATACAGCAAGTCTGTACCTGGATTACACTAGTTATAGGAAAGGCAGGGACCAAACGCAAAACAGGCTTTTAACTAGAAAGTAGAAAGAGATTGAAAAACTGCCCAGATGGCCAATGAACTACAATTTCGGGGCCAACACCCACTCTTCTCATGGTAGATAGGCTACCTGGTGCTTACCACTCCCACTGATAAGCTAGAAGGCTTTTCTCCAACACAGGAAGGCGAGGCGGGCTCAGAAGCTTACCAACAGTCCTGGATACAGCAAGTCTGTATCTGGACTTGACTAGTTGCAGGAAAGGCAGAAAACAAGCTTAGAATTTTTTTTGATATAGAAAAGCAGCTAAAACAGCAGTAAATACAATTCAAATTGTAGTGCAGGCCAGCACACCTGAGCGTGTAGCAACACTATGGCAAATACAGTTCAAATAAATGCAATTAAATTAACAAATGACTAGAAAACAAGTGCAGAAGGCAGTAAATTAGAAGGCTACTAACAAGCAGTAATAAGTGCAGAGTAAGAGCAACTGAACATATAACAGCACGCAGAAGAGCAACTAAGACAGTTACAGTAAGAGCAGGTGAATAAGATATATATATATATATATATATATATATATATATATATATATATATATATATATATATATATACATTTTTTTTTTTTTTTTTTGAGAGAAGGAACAGAGCAGGATTAAGAGGCTACAGCGGTTGTCATTCCCAAATGCTCTCTTTGTACACAGTAGAAGTGCCTGAAATCAGATATGGTCTCACTGCACTCAGTTGAGTGAGCAAATGAGATGGGCCCAGAAGGAGTATCCAAACACAAATCTACAAGAGGAGCGGGCAATTTCAAAGCCACCAACACTAATACCAAAACAAGAACAGGGAGGGTGGGCAGGGAAACTAACTGTAGAGAGACAGCCACAACTTCACTTGAGTTAATATTCAGTGAAAATCACAAATAAATAAATTAAATACAGTACTATATGCAAAAGAGCAGATAAAAGTGTACTTAATTCACTTATATATCCAGCTGATTTCAGGTAGATGTTAGCCAGCCAAAGCTCTGATATTAAGCAGAGATAACTCAAAATGTACCACTTATATAAGGCAAGACAGGATGTCAGTGATGAGCTGAAACTACCCCTCACTGCTATCAATGGCTACACAGAAATTCTAAAAGGTACTCTGTAGAGAGACAGCCACAAAATATTCAGTGAAAAACACAAATAAAAAAGTTAAATACAATACTATATGCAAAAGAGCAGATAAAAGTGTACTTAAATTCACATATACGTCTAGCTGATTTCAGGTAGATGTTAGCCGGCCAAAGCTCTGATATTAAGCAGAGATAACTCAAACTGTACCACTTATATAAGGCAAGACAGGGTGTAAGTGATGAGCTGAAACTACCCCCCATTACTATAAATGGCTACACAGAAATTCTAAAAAGTACTCTGTAGAAAGACAGCCACAATTTCAGTTGAGTTAATATTCAGTGAAAAACACAAATAAATAAATGAAATACAGTGCTACATGCAAAAGAGCAGATAAAAGTGTACTTAATTTCACTTATACTTCCAGCTGATTTCAGGTAGATGTTAGCAGGCCAAAGCTCTGATGAACCTATGAACCTATGATGTCATTCAGTACAGTAAGCAGCATGTTCCTGCCCCATTTAATTTGCTTTCCACAGTTTGCTCTGAGTGCCACCCTACCCACTTCAACTTATATTTTTGTGCTTTTGGTTCTTGCATGCTCACCTCTGACTCTGTTTCTCCCTCTTTACTTGCCACTGCTGTCTTTCTTTGTTCTTCTAGCTTCCTTATCTTTTTCCTCTTTTTTTCACATCAAATAGTCAGCCTTTTCCCTTCCCTGTACTACCTCACTTGCCTATGCTATTCCAAGAAGTTAAGCCCGTGTTCCCCTAACCCATGTCACTACCCCTTCTCTCTCTCTCTCGCTCTCTCTGTCTTCTTACTCCATTCTTTTTGTTTCTTGCTATTCTCTTCTCTATTCCCTGTCTGCCCTTTCTCTCCTGATTAGTTAAATTACTACCATGTCCACCATGCAGCTATTAGATTCTCCCTCGCAGGTACCCTATCTTATTCTCCTTCAGAATTCACATCCATTGCCACCATAACGTTCCCCCTGCAAACCTTATCCTATAACCTGACTGCATTAGCCAGCTATGTCCACCCCCTGTCATCTATCCCATGCTGCTCCTTTTATTATTTCCCATTGTTGTATCCCACCCTTTCCTCTTTTCTTTTGGTACTGTAACTAGGCTGGAGGGAAGGGGGCAGCTGCCTCTAGGCAAACTGTCAGGGGTCTCAATTGACAATGCTTATGAATTGTTGATTGAATGCCACTGCAGTAGTATGATTCATTTAAGCAGCTATGTCTGGTATTGTTGCTACTTAAATAAATGTGTTTAGTAGCTTAGTCTGCTACAATTTATATACATTTTTTGTCCTTTTTTTGTCCTCAACTTTGGGTCAAGGGGGCATCAGTTTGGGAACTTACAGGGCACCAACTGTCTTGCTACAGCTGTGATTTATTTAATATATATTATTACCCACCTAGACTTGTCTATTTCATGTAACTGCAGTGGCTGTAAGTAACTTGTTATCACATAATTAACATGGTCCAAGGGAATGGTGAGTGCAGGACACAGCAAAGTATTGGAAAGAATGACACAGAAGAAGGGCTGCTACCAACATGTGCTGCACAGTGTGTTCAGAATACTTGTGTTGTAAAATGCAAATGCCATCTGCCAGAAAATACTCAAGAGTTATGTGGCAGATGTGAATGTGCTGCATGTCAGCAATGTAGCTATTAGTAATATTCACAAGTGAACGTGATATACAAGCATGATCCACTACCACAGGCAATCTGCAGCATAACAGAAGCTGTATAGTGCACTTACTATATCATCTGTTTGTCAATAGGACAACCATTTACACAGCTGTAGACATGCATTATGTCCATCTGCCAGAAAATTCTCAAAAGTTATGTGGCAGATGTGAATGTGCTGCATGTCACATTAGTATCCTCAATGTAGCTATTAGTAATATTCACAAGTGAACGTGATATACAAGCATGATCCACTACCACAGGCAATCTGCAGCATAACAGAAGCTGTATAGTGCACTTACTATATCATCTGTTTGTCAATAGGACAACCATTTACACAGCTGTAGACATGCATCATGTCATCATTTGTATAGTAAACAGTCCAAGCTGCATTATAAGACAGCACAGTCATCAGAGGACACACCAGAGAATCCCACGTCATACATCATAGGCATGCTTACGGGATGTTGGCATTATCACAGTATGTCACACATCACAAGCCTTCTCAAAAGCTGTTGCAATGGCACTATCACAGAGGTGCCCACTGGCTGTTGTCATGGTCAAAGTATGTTATACATCAAAAGGATACTGAGGCTGTTGCCATAGTCAGAATAAATCATACATCAGAGGAATATTCACTGACTGTTGTCATGGTCACAATATATCGTATATCACAGGTGGTCACTAGCTGCTACTGTGGTCACAGTATGCCATATATCACAGGCATAGGCATACTCAATCGCTGTTTCCATGGTAAGAATATGTCATATATCACAGGGGTGCTTACAGTCTGTATCAATGGTCTAACAGTTTGTCATTCACCACAGGCATGCTCACTGGCTGTTGCCATAGTCACAATATGTCATATATCAAACGGATGCTCACAGGCTGTTGCCATAGGCTAAGTATGTAACACATCACAGGGATGCTCACTGACTGTTGCCATGGTCACAGTATGTTATGCATCACAAAGTTATTAAAAGACTGTTGCTATGGTCACACTAAACAGTGGTAGTGGCAATGTCTTGCAGCTTCACCATGTAAGATTTATGTATATACATTAACTTCTACAGGTGTTTGGCTATGATAAACATTACTGTTTCAGACAACAGACATCTGAATAGTAAAATGCTAAACATCTGTAGTTTCAGTTAAAAAACTTCATAAATGCTAGTAACTTTTGCTTTATGTATGGTATTCATTTTGCCTCACAGCACTTGTATTCAGTTTTGCACCAGGGTTCCTTGGATGCTAGCAATGCAGGTTACTGTCCATGCATAGCCTGTATGAAATATACTAGACTGGCAAAACAGCTGTATATTATCTGACTGCTCTGAATGATGCAGAAGGCCTGCAGTCCAATAAAACATGGACAGAACCAGAGAAAGGTGCTACCGATATCTGGCATGTAGCATGAACTGATCTACTGATTTGCAACACTATATGTCTGTGTGGTCACTAGAACACATATTATAAATATAGTATTTGATCCCAGCATCACTCTCACTCTCTGTGCTTCCTTGCCCATTGCAGTGACACTCCTTTGCACAGTGATCATCACAGTTAAGTTTGTGTGAACTGTGCTGCTAATGAAAGATAAGTCTATGGAAGCTATGACACTGGTTCTGTTGCCACCACCATTTACTGCTTCCTCAGGTACTTAACTGATCTCCTAGTATTCAAACTCTGTAATGCATTGAGCAGCCACTGCTGCTGAAACAACAAGGTCAGCAAATAGAAGTTCTTAGGGACAGGGTCACACATGCACCCTGAGATTCATATTACAAACTATATACCTATAAGTGGAGCCTGAACATATAGTTTCCTTTATTCTTAAAAGACATTATGATGCAGTTAATGATAACTACTTAATAGTCAGCAAAACAGTCCATTAAAAGGTGACACAGTAATAAAGTAGAATATAATATAGGAAATAATTAATAAAACCTCTGTAACTCAACAAAAAGTTTTAATGGCAAATAAAATCACAATAAAAATCGCAATAAAATCACAGTAAGACAAATTTGGTAAGCGCTTTCATTGAACACTGTCAGCTTCATCAGCCCATACAAAATACTTGTGCAAAATCACAGGTAATTACAAATGTCATCATCAAACTCTCCAATGAGCAGTCTCCTTTTACATAACCTGTTCAATCAATTTAATAATCATCATCATCATCATCTTTTAGCTGTTCCCATTAGGGGTCACCACAGTGGATCATCTGTTTCCATTTCTTCCTGTTCTCTGCATCTTGCTCTGTCGCGCCAGCCACCTGCATGTCCTCTCTCACCACATCCATAAACCTTATCTTAGGCCTTCCTCTTTTCCTGTTACTTGGTAGCTTCATCCTTAGCATCTTTTTCCCAATATACTCAGCATCCCTCCTCAGCACATGTCCAAACCAATGTAATCTTGCCTCTCTGGCTTTGTCTCCAAACCTTCCAACCTAGGCTGACCCTCTAATATACTTATTCCTAATCCTGTCCACCCTCGTCACACCCAGTGCAAATCTTAACATCTTTAACTCTGCCACATCCAGCTCAAACTCCTGCCTTTTGTCAATGCTACTGTCTCCAACCCATATAACATAGCTGGTCTCACTACCCTCTTGTAGACCTTCACTTTCACTCTTACTGGTACTCGTCTGTCACAAATCACTTCTGACACTCTTCTCCACCCACTCCATCCTACATGTACTCTCTTCTTCACCTCTCTTCCACACTCACCATTACACTGAACTATTGATCCCAAGTATTTAAACTCATCCACCTTTGCCACCTCTACTCCTTGCATCCTCACCATTCTTCTATCTGCCCTCTCATTCACACACATCTCTTAGTCCTGCTGACCTTCATTCCTCTTCTCTCTAGAGAATATCTCCATCTCTCCAGGGTCATCTCCACCTGTTCCCTACTCTCACTACAGATCACAATGTCATCTGCAAACATTATAGTCCATGGGGACTCCTGTCTGATCGCGTCTGTCAACCTGTCCATCACCATTGCAAATAAGAAAGGGCTCAGAGCTGATTCTTGATGTAATCCCACCTCCACCTTAAATGCATCCATCACTCCCACTGTAGACCTCACCACTGTCACACTACCCTAGTACATATCATGTACCACTCTTACATACTTCTCTGACTCTCCCGACTTCCTCATACAATACCACAACTCCTCTCTAGGCACCCTGTCATATGCATTCTCTAAGTCTACAAAAACCCAATGCAACTTCTTCTGATCTTCTCTGCACTTCTCCATCAACACTCTCAGGGCAAACATTGCATCTGTAGTGCTCTTTCCCAGCACGAAACCATACTGCTGATCACTAATTATCACGTCCCTTCTTAACTTCGCTTCCACTACTCTTTCCCATAACTTCATGCTGTGACTGATCAATTTAATCCCCCTGTAGTTACTACAGCTCTGCACATCACTCTTATTCTAAAAAATTGGTACCAAAACACTTCTTCTCCATTCCTCAGGCATCCTCTCACTTTCCAAGATTACGCTAAACAATCTGGTTAAAAACTCCACTTCCATTTCACCTAAACACCTCTATGCTTCCACAGGTATGTCATCTAGACCAACAGCCTTTCCATTCTTCATCCTCTTCATAGCTATCCTTACTTCCTCCTTGCTAATCCATTGTACTTCATGATTCACTATCCCCACATCATTCAACCTTCTCTCCCTTTCATTCTCTTCATTAATCAAACCCTCAAAGTACTCTTTCCATCTGCTCAACACACTCTCCTCATGTGTGAGTATGTTTCCCTCATTATCCTTTATCACCTTTACCTGCTGCACATCTTTCCTAGCTCGGTCCCTCTGTCTAGCCAATTGGTACAGGTCTTTTTCTCCCTCCTTAGTGTCCATCCTTTCATACAACTCTTCATATGTCTTATCCTTAGCCTTCACCACCTCTCTCTTTGCCATGCACCTCATCTCCTTATACTCCTGTCTACTTTCTTCATCTCTCTGACAATCCCACTTCTTCTTTGCCAACCTCTTTCTCTGTATACTCTCCTGTACTTCCTCATTCCACCACATACTTCATAATCATAATTTAATCATCTAATCAATCCTCTGCCTTTAAGGGCTGGCCTTGAGGAAACTGACCTTTCATTGATGCTCCACAGTTATTGCTTCATTAGAATCCCATTGTCCCTGTATAACATCTGTAAGATGCTGGATATTTTGAGAAGACACAAGTCAAGGACTAACTATTGTGTAAGTCACAGATCATGGTTTGGGATGTTGATTCTGGTCAGATTATACAGCATCACCTTGGGGCAAAATCCCTAAAACACAGGGATATCCCTGTTTGCAAGATATACCCACTGAAAGTACTTAACATCATAGAAAGGCATATGGACAAACTCTCACCCTTCTGGCCACTATAGTACCCTGTATGGATGAGTGGTATATTCACAGCAAACTAGCTGTTATATTCAACTGCTGATCTCATTTTCATAACAGATGCCTGGTTGGATTCGAACTTTGCTGCTCTTTAGTGGCGGATATCCTACAAGTATTCTCCACTATTCTTTGCTCTACTCAAAGCAGTATAGGCAAGGCAAGACTGGAGGGGGTAACTCTCTTTATTAGATCCATATTGGAAGGGGTTGAAATTTCCAATTGATCTAACAATTTGATTATGTCCTGAGAACAGGAACAAACTAAACATTTCACATATTCTACTTATCTGTTGCTCTGGGGACATTTCTGCAGGAGTTCACTGGATTCCTTTTTTATTCAGCATTGGAATGCTCGAGATGGTTAAGTCTTGATGATTTCAACATCTGGTTTAGTGATGAATTATTGATTCTAACAAAGAGTTTTGTTCCTATTATGAGGTGCTTAAAGCTTTCTTTGAAGGTCACTACTACATTTCATGTTTTTTTTAACTAGAAGTGGTCAACTTAGACCTGGTTGCAGAATCACTGTCTTAATCAAAGCACAGCTTGTCCACTTTCACATTGTGCTCCCTTTTTTAATCTCCTAAATTTAGGGTATTCTTGTTTGAGAATTTAAGAAACACAGCCAAAATTATTTAGCTCCTTTATTTGACTCTAAGATTCTACCACTGATTATTTGAGACAGTAACAGCAGATTACAATCAGGCTATTATGGACTCGCTGTTAAGAACTGTCTTATCGTTTGGATGTCAGATCCCCATTTGGAGCTCAGGGCAACAGTATGAACATGATGTAAGATGGATCTCCATTGGAGATGCACTTTCCTGCTAGTTCAGAAAAATTTTCATGAAGATTTTTAATCCCTGTCATCAATAACACCAACTGCACCAACTCTCAATACCCATAGAACCAAACTCCACAGCACTAAAAATGCTTTCTCATCTCAGGCAGCTACTGTTTGGCAGGCTCTTCTGATCAATATTAAGGAAATCAACACTTATTCCAAATACAGAATGCAACTAAAAAGCACTTCTTTATCCAAGCCAAGTGGTCCTGCTTCAGCACAAAACATATCACCTAACCTATCTCCTTTCTGAGTCTCTTCTTCTCTCTCAAGATTCACCGAAGGTTGACCCACTTTAGAAACTAATGTACATAGTGTACATTACACTCTGCTTGATTGTACATTGTACATGCTTGTTCACTGGAATGTATATACACATTTTTTTATAAATAATTAGTCCAAATTATTCTGTTATCACTTACATTTCTGTATTTTTTTGTGTAAAATGTTTTGTGCTTCACCTGGGCTGAGCTTGAAATTGGTCAGTATTGATCAGTATACTACCCTGGTAAACAAACATAAATAAATAAGTAGGGGTACTTGCAAAATGTCTGCTTCGTATTTAAATTTATAGTTGAAAAGTTAATCACTTTAAAGAGTGTGCTTTGTCTTTGTTAGATTAATATCCCTCAGAAGGCTTACACTTACACAGTAAACGCTGGTTATTAGACTTTTGTTACTTACAGCTGACCAGAGGGATGAGGAAGTGATGGGTAGGTATGGTGTTAAGGAGAGGAATGCAGAAGGTCGGATGATTGTGGATTTTAAGGATGGACATGGCTGTGGTGTTTTAAGAAGAGGGTGGAGCATAGGGTGACGACAAGAGTGGAGGAAGATGCTCACAAGTTGATTATATACTATGTAGGAGGGCCAGTCTTAAGGAGATTGGAGACTGTAAGGTGGTGGCAGGGGAAAGTGTAGTTAAGCAGCATAGATTGGTGGTATGTAGAATGACGCTGGCGACCAAGAAGAGGAGGAGGAGTGCGACAGCTGTTCCAAGGGTTAAATCGTGGAAGTCAAAAAGGGTGATTGTGAAGTGGAGTTTAGGGAAGAGTTAAGACAGGCACTGGGAGGCAGTGGAGAAACTACAGCAGAACTAGTAAGGGTGACTGCTAGAAAGGTGCTTGGTGTGACATCTGGACAGAGGAAGGAGGACAAGGAGACCTGGTGGTGAAGTACAGGAGAGTATACAGAGGAAGAGGCTGGCGAAGAAGAAGTGGGATTGTCAAAGAGATGAAGAAAGTAGACATGAGTATAAGGAGATGAGGCATGGCAAAGAGAGAGGTGGCTAAGGATAGGGCATATGGAGACACTAAAGAGGGAGAAAAGGACATTAGCTAGACAGAGGGACAGAGCTGGGAAAGATGTGCAGCATGTAAGGGTGATAAAGGATAGTGAGGGAAAGGTACTCACAAGAGAGGAGAGTGTGTTGAGTAGATGGAAAGAGTATTTTGAGAGGCTGATGAATGAAGAGAATGAGAGAGAGAGAAGGATGGATGATGTGGGGATAGTGAATCAGGAAGTGAAACAGATTAGCAAGGAGGAAGTAAGGGCAGCTATGAAGAGGATGAGGAATGGAAAGGCTGTTGGCCCAGATGACATACCAATGGAAGCATGGAGGTGCTTAGGAGAAATGGCAGTGGAATTTCTAACTAGATTGTTTAATGAAATTTTGGAAAGTCAGAGGATGCCTGAGGAGTGGAGAAAAGTGTTTTGGTACCTATCTTTAAGAATAAGGGTGATGTGCAGAGCTGCAGTAACTACAGAGGGATAAAACTGATTAGTCACAGCTTGAAGTTATGGGAAAGAGTAGTGGAAGCAAGGTTAAGAAGGGAGGTGATGATTAGTGATCAGCAGTATGGTTTCATGCCAGGAAAGAGCACTACAGATGCAATGTTTGCTCTGAGACTGTTGATGGAGAAATACAGAGAAGGTCAGAAGGAGTTGCATTGTGTCTTTGTAGACTTGGAGAAAGCATATGACAGGGTGCCTAGAGAAGAGTTGTGGTATTGTATGAGGAAGTCGCGAGTGGCAGAGAAAGAGTGGTACAGGATATGTAGTGTGACAGTGGTGAGCACTGCAGTGCGAGTGACAGATCCGCTTAAGGTGGAGGTGGGATTACATCAAGGATCAGCTCTGAGTCCTTTCTTATTTGCAGTGGTGATGGACAGGTTGACAGATGAGATCAGACAGGAGGCCCCGTGGACTATGATGTTTGCAGATGACATTGTGATCTGTAGTGAGAGTAGGAATCAGGTTGAGGAGACTCTGGAGAGGTGGAGATATGCTCTAGAGAGCAGAGGAATGAGGGTCAGCAGGGCTAAGACAAAATATATGTGTGTAAATGAGAGGGAGGGTAGAGGAATGGTGAGGATGCAGGGAGTAGAGTTGGTAAAGGTGGACGAGTTTAAGTACTTGGGATCAACAGTTCAGAGTAATGGTGAATGTGGAAGAGAGGTGAAGAAGAGAGTACAGGCAGGGTGGAATGGGTGGAGAAGAGTGTCAGGAGTGATTTGTGACAGACGGGTATCCGTAAGAGTGAAAGGGAAGGTCTACAAGAGTGTAGTGAGACCAGCTATGTTATATGGGTTGGAGACAGTGGCATTGACAAAAAGGCAGGAGTCAGAGCTGGATGTGGCAGAGTTAAAGATGTTAAGATTTGCAATCGGTGTGACTAGGATGGATAGGATTAGGAATCGGTATATTAGAGGGTCAGCTCATGTTGGACAGTTTGGAGACAAAGCAAGAGAGACGAGATTGCGTTGGTTTGGACATGTGCTGAGGAGGGATGATGGGTATATTGGGAAAAAGATGCTAAGGATGGAGCTGCCAGGTAAGAGGAATAGAGGAAGGCCTAAGATAAGGTTTATGGACGTGGAGAGAGGACATTTGGTGTGACAGAGCAAGATGCAGAGGATAGGAAGAAATGGAAAGAGATGATCCGCTGTGGCCACCCCTAACGGGAAAAGCCGAAAGAGAATGATGATGATTACTTACAGCTGACAGATAATGGTGGTACTCATGCACCTGTGATAGAAACCATCACACTGTAGCTGAAGGCATCTAAGTGCAATACACAGCAGATGACTGATGTGATGTAATGCTCACAATCTAATGAAGGCTGATGAGTGTACTTCCAAATTCAACACCTTAATACTATACATAAAATGAAATATTTATTGGTGACAAACTAATGAAAGTTTTTAAATCATAACTATATTTAATATGAACTAAATGAAGTGGTACTGTTCCACTGAAATCATGCTTACAGAAAATCAGCATGTAATGTAGTATTGTTTCACAGTAAATATTTTTAAAATGCGTTCTAGATATAGCACAAAGTCGTAGTGAATTGATTTTCTAACATCACTCACATACAGACAAACTGTTACACAAACTAATTGGTAGTCCTGTACTGTGTGATATAGCAGTGTGTTGCAGCCTATGTGCCTGTTTCTCACATAATCCATAAAGCTGTTTGGTAATACTGCCACACGGTGCTGTAATACTTTATTTTTTCTTTGATGACTGGGTTAGCCTCACTAGGCTAGTAATAGAGACCTAGGGTGGTATTTTTACCACTAGGGGAAATTTAGCCAGGGCATCAAGGAACTTCTCCTACATTTTTCAATAGGAGCTGTGGGATCTTTTACATTCACCTGAGCTACCACCAAATCAAGCAACTGGGTCCTTGGTTTAATCTCTCATCTGAAGGACAGTATACTCAGGAGTGCAGCACCCCTTCTTATGCTGCACTATAGTGTCAACGATCTACCTGGTGTGAAAATAGAACCCACAGCCTTCTGTATCATAGGCAAGTGTGCTACCTATTGCACAACTAACATACACCATGTGGATTCCTTACTATAGTATTCATCTATCAATTTACAGCCCCTGGATCTGTAAGTATGCTGAGCTGTATACTGTGCATGTCATGTCTTAGGTAGTGATATTTGTTTTTATTTAGGGACGCTGTATCCATGTGTGTGTGTGTGTGTGTGTGTGTGTGTGTGTGTGTGTGTGTGTGTGTGTGCTTGTGTGTGAGTCTGTGAACATGTGTGTGTGTGTGTCTGTGTGTGTCTCTAAGCACGTGTGATCATGTGTGTGTGTGTGTGTGTGTGTGTGTGTGTGTGTGTGTGTGTGTGTGTGTGTATGTGTGTGTGTGTGTCTGTGTGTGTGTGTGTGTGTCTGTGTGTGTCTAAGCATGTGTGATCATGTGTGTGTGTGTGTGTGTGTGTGTGTGTGTGTGTGTGTGTGTGTGTGTGTGTGTGTGTGTGTGTGTGTGTGTGTGTGTGTGTGTGTGTGTGTGTGTGTGTGTGTGTGTGTGTGTGTGTGTGTGCGTGTGTGGCATTTTTCATTATGTGACAATCCCACATTCAGCTTTGCATATTGGTTTAAGGCCTAATGTCATTTCCAGATTTACAAACTGTTACTTCAACCACATACTACTTTCATCCCCCCCACACACTTTTCTCATTTTCAGATCTGGTAGCTTGACTTCTTCCATGATGACACAATTCCATATTCATTTGCCATAGTACTGAATATTGTACTTTATTTCTAAGTACCACTTCATAGGTTCATATGTGTTTGCTGTCACATAATGAAAAAATGTCTCACACACACACACACACACACACACACACACACACACACACACACACACACACACACACACACACACACACACACACACACATACACTTCAGTGATTATTTTACCTTTCAATGAGCAGTACCTGAATTTTGAAAAATGCTTTATCTGTTTATCTTAATTCATTTATTTATTTTATTTTACATTTGTTTACTGGAAAAGTCTGACTTGGTAAGCTGTCCTTTTTTCAGCAGAGGCCCAGGGAGAAAAGCTCCTACAGCAGAAAAAGTGAACAAAGCTAGTATAATTATAGGTTTATAGAAGGACATGTAGTTTGATTCGGTATAGAGATACAGATCAAACAGATCATAATATAACATTTCAGTACCATATTTTTTCAGTGTTCATAGATGTAACATATTTGTACAAAGGTGAAAAAACAAACATCACCCACAACCGTTAAGTGTCAGTTCTTCAGAGCTTATAAATATGTTTCTGCACAGGATCACCATTTGAAGGAAAAGTCTTAATGTGCTTAACACACATTGATATAAGTAGTAGTAATGACAGAGAACCACAATGAGCTGCATTTTTCTTCACCGATATTGTATTTCTTAACTTAATTATAAAACTTTTCAGCACTGCAAACCTTTCTGTCATATTCTTTTGCTGAGATGGGATATGCTTATTAGCATACTGTTTGCTTTTGTTTTAATTTTAATCCTTTTTTTGTTGTTTTATTTTTTTTCTTGAATATAGACCTTGCTGTAGAGTGAGTAGTGGTGCCAAATTTACACTGGGTAAGGACATTGTGTGAGGATTTTATGCACAGCGATAGTGCATATTTATCCATTAGGAATGCTTCTCTGTAGCCTTTGAAGTCTGAGGCTTTTCTCATTTTGTGAACCTGCTAAAATGTCATCATTAGTGTTTATAAGTACAGGTTGTTGCACAGAAGCTGTTAAAGATTAATTTAATCAAAGTTTTAATTTTACGACTTCCCAGGACTTAGACATATAACTCTCAACATTGGGCATACTCAAGAGTGAGGGAATACTTCATTTTCTTTGAAAGTCAAGCGTTATCTTATTGTAAAAGCAGCACGCCCATAAACTTGGTATAGTTAAATAACAGAGTATGCAGGAGGTGTAGGCAGGGGCATGTTACCCTTCAGGAACACATTGACTGGAGAGCTTTTTAGGAGGCAGCACTTAGATTCCAAGTGTCTGATTATATATGATTTCAGTGGTCTTTCACTGAAAATTTGTTTGGCAATTACAGTCTTACTGAAGAGTTGCAGCGTATCTCTTATTTTAGGAAATAGCTGTGCATTTCCTGACAAGTAAACATTGCCTTAATAAATCCAAGTACTCAGATGTAGAATGTAATAGTCATTTTCAACTAAGCTTTGTTTTAGGTTATGAAGTACCTTTTTAAGAAGAGCAGCTTGAATACTGTAATTTAACAATTTCCTCCTAAATCAATACATTTACATGGTAGAGATGTGAAAGGTGTAATACTTATCATCTGCTCCACAAAGTGGTATAATGAGTTAAACATCTAACAGAGATTTTTCATTATGAGGAATGCAGGAATTTAGTGATTGTATTTGAAGAAATACCTTTTCTAATGAAATTCAAAAGCATTGCAGTGCACGTGATTTGCATGTGTGGTTTAGATGAGGAAGCAGATGATATTTATTCTGGAACATATAAAAGGACCTGCATTTTATTGCTAATTTTGGCTGCTAAACAACAATGGAGAACATTAATTATGTATCATTTCTACTTTTCTAGTCATTGATAATATACCCGAAACCTCCTCAGCACCCACACACACACTGGCAGCAAGGACAGAGATTATGTACTTAAAAATGGGAAAACTTTAGAAAGACAACTAGAAAAATAATATTTTAGCAAGTCAAAAGCAACTAAACATGACTTAAAAAGCTGAGAAGGCAATGATGTGTACATGCAATTGTAATGATATCAGGAATGTAACAATGTTTAACTTTTGCAACATTGCTGTAACGTATAAGTTTCTGGCAGTAAGGAACTGCACTACATTCCAAAAGAAACCATAACAGATCATTACAAAGAACACAGAGCATAAGCAATAATGGAGGGCCAATGAGCATTAATCACATAGTTAATTTTACTGAAAGTTTTACAGGTCTAAATGGCCTTGAAGGACAAGCATAAGATATCACTTACTTTCACATTAAAGCAGGTTATTGCAATTAATATCTATATTTTTTTTATGTTGATTGGAGTTGCCATACATTGAAAAGTGCCTAAATGGAATAAAAACTGGAATGATTACTTTTAAAAAGGAGGTCACTTCCATTCTGCACCTCTGTTTCTAGAGGGAAGCATCTCTCATGGCAGACATGTCAGTACCTGACCTATCTACCCACTGTCTTTAGTTACACTGTCCTAATTATATAGTTATTCAGGATCTGAATAGAGAAATGATGGGGTATGAATGGAGAGATGGCGAGGTCTGAATGGAGATGTGATAAAATCAGTAAGAAAAGGAGAGTAATATTGTTGGAACTGAATTGATCCTCACATCTTTATGAGTACCTTCACATGGTGGATCCTGTTTTCACAAATCTCACAAAAACAACATTGACATATAGATTGTATTTTGCATAGCATATGTCATGGAGACAGACAGTTTAAAAAATAAAAAAAGACAGTTGGATGCACAAGTCCCAGGATAAAAAGACAGAAAACTCAGCAACCTAATCAGGGTTAAAAAAGTGAGTATTAGAAACAAGTAGGCAAATACGAGCAATATGGTAATAGGAAAAAAATGTACTGCTGACTTCAAGAAGGGTTGAGTAGCATAAAGTGGGCAGACTAATCAAATTAATTGCCATGATCTTGTGAGTAGGAAAAGCAAAGACTACCAAACAGTAGTCTTATTACGATGTATACGAACTACACAAACAATATAGCATGCTACCTTAATATGTGTTGAAATTTTGCACTACAAAGAAGACTGCTTTAGCTTATATGAAGATTTCAATAATGTCACAAATTTTTGTGCAATACTAAATAGTTCTTCAAGATAATGAAATAAATTGAGGCAATATCTGGTGGACTAGGGGCGGACTAGGTGATGAGTGCTATGAATTCCTCAGGCACATTTGCATTAATAAAAGTTCGAAATGCTGTACTACACAGAATCCTGCTTTAATCTGTATATGATCATTTTTAGCAACATATTCAAATATATGGAGCAATGGAGAGATTATAGGGGTTTGAGTGGCGAGATGACAGGGGTCCATATTGAGAGATGATAAAATCAGCAAGCAAAGGAGAATAGTATTGCTGGAACTGAATTCATCCTCAAGTCTTGGTGAATGCCTCCATGAGGTGGACCCTGTTTCTACAAAATCTCACCAAGGCGACACTAATATATGCACTGTATTTTATATAGCATATAGCATAGACAGAAGTAGGTTAAAAAATAAAAAGACAGTTGAGTGCACAAGTCCCACCATAAAAAAGTGCCCAATCCTGGTAGGTGCACTGCTGTCAGGACTGGAAAAAATGGCAGTGTAGAATCCTCAAGGCATGGAAATATTGCTATAATGGGTTAGGCCAGGTTCAGGGAGAGGATGGCCCCCTATTGTGGAAGGAAACAGTAGTCCACAAAAACTGACAGGCCAAAAAAAAGCCATAAAGATGAGGATAAGGAAGAAATTATGTATTGTTACTTTTATGCAAGAAGTCCAGAATTTCCAGATAGAAGATATTCAAAAAGGTTAAAAGAGAAATTAGAGGAATGAAAAATGCTTGCTCGCCCTTACTTTTTATCTTTGAAATTGAATGTCAGATGTTCCAGGGACTTTTTTCATTCACCAACTCTACTGGGCACTCCTTCTTCACCCAGATTTGTGTTGTATCATACTCACATGTTCACGGTCAGCAAGAAGATTGAGGCTCCTGATGCAAAACCATGGATATATTTTCTGTTAAGCCCTAACTTTTTCACCCCCTCACCTATTATATGTCCATGGGGAGACATACAATGGAGACAAGCTTGGCAACTCAGCCAGTTTCAACATCAGTAGAATGCATCCCTTGTTATCACCAGCCTCCACCAAAGATTAGTCATGATGTGAGCCAAAGTTCATGCCCGCCCACAAGTATGTGCATGTTCATCTTTCCATGCTAGCACTTTAGATGCAAGAGCCATTAATCAAATCGGCATCGTCTGGGCAGTACTCAAGACTTTATCCCTCTACACCACTGCAAATGATTCACTCCAGTTTGTAAAACTTCTCCTTCTTCAGAAGAACTATCCAATTTCTTTGTTTAGCATTCTCTTTCCCATTTCATCTCGATGATATCACAAGGTTAACCCTCAGCCATGTATATAAATACATATGTATAAAAGTGTGTGTATGTGTGTGTGTGTGTGTGTGTATGGTTCCACTTCAGAATCTCGAATTACTGAAAACTCAAACTTCATATGGTTGAGAGCATATGATAGAGTTTTCAGAAACTCGAAATTGTGAAGTGTTAAAGAAAAAAAATGTATCTTAGTTGAAAATAATTTTTTTGCAGGGGGGAAAGTCCCCCTTCACCGTCCCTACTTAAATATACCATCTCCGTTATCGCAGTATAGTGAGGAAATGGGAAATCTGCCGTTCTGTGCTTCTGCATACAGTGCAGAATGGGAGATTTCCCTTTTCCTCATTGTAGCACGATCTCGGAATTGGTATATTTAAGTAGGGAAAGTGTGGGGGGGTATAGGGGGGCTTGCCCCCTGCAGAAACGATGTGTTTTACTTTTTTTTTTTTTTTGTTATTTCACTTTGGAATTTCAAGTTTCTGAAAACTCGATCATATGGATTCAACCATATGAAGTTCGAGTTTTCAGTAATTCCAGATTCTGAAATGGAACCATGTGTATACATACACAGAGAGAATGTGTGTTTGTGAGGGTATATATATATATATATATATATATATATATATATATATATATATATATATATATATATACATATCAAGAAATGTGTGTGTGTGTGTGTGTGTGTGTGTGTGTGTGTGTGTGTGTGTGTGTGTGTGTGTGTGTGGGTGTGTAATGGGAGTGATTCACATGTAAAAACACACATCTAAATAAAATGTAACTTATCTCTCTCTCTGTAGATATATATGTATATATATATATATATATATATATATATATATATATATATGGGTCTACATTAATTAGTCGAAGTTACAATACTTTGAGTAACAAAAGTATGACCTGACTTCTGCGAAAGTGCACTTCAGTGAAAGAGCACTTTCGCAAAAGCCAATTCATCAAATCAGCAAAATAAATACAAAACAAACAAAAAGCAATATTTTGCAAGGGGCCAAGCCCCCCTGCACCCCCCTTGTGGGGGGCTGCTCCCTCCACACCATTGCTACTGAAATATACCAGCTCCGAGATCACACTACAGTGGAAAAAAGGATATATTTCACATGGGGGGTGCAGGGGGCATGCTCCCTTGCTTATACTTGGAGAAGAGTAATATGGTTTGTCTTTTATTTGTTTCTGTATGTACTTAAGGTAGAATATAGTAAGTGTTGGTATCCTGTGTGCTTTCAATATTATGAGATTCTGTATTTTGAGTTTTCAGTAGTTTGAACTTTCAAGATTTTGATCTCAGGATTTTGTAGCCCTCCTATACATCTATATATATATATATATATATATATATATATATATATATATATATATATATATATATATATATATATATATATATATGTATATACATTACCAGATGGGTGGCAAACTGGCTCACTGATAGAGCCCACCTACTCAAAATAAGGGAAGCCACCTCATGCTTCGGTGAAGTGCACTTTTGCGGAAGTGGGTTCATACTTTTCTTGTTCAAAATAATGTAATTTCAAACAAAAAGTAGACCCCTATATATATATATATATATATATATATATATATATATATATATATATATATATATATATATATATATATATATATATATATATATATATATATATATATATATATATATATATATAGCATACATATATAATATATATATATATATATATATATATATATATATATGTGTGTGTGTGCATATATATCTCCAAACAAAAACTTAAGAAGTAGTCACTAAATCCTTTTAATGAACCTTTAAAATCACAGGTTAAGCTCTTTCAGCCAAAAACTTTGGCCTTCTTCAGAACAAACAACTCAATGAATACAACTCTCTTATATAAAATGGTTAGAAGTCTTAACCAATCACATCTCAATTCCAAATACCAAATTACAAAAAACAGTTACCTAAAACCATTCACTTAAAAAATTCACATAAACAATTCAAGTAAAAAAGGGGGGGGCACCACATAACAACATGTTACTTAAATAAAATGTTAATATAAAACATTTAAAATATACATTCTACTTGCATTTGTTGTAATGCGCCTTTCTTTTTAGGACTGCTTTGTAATTAATGCCATTGTTCAAACTTGGTACCCTGCATGCATACAACAAAATCTGTCATTTAAATTCCCTATAATCAAGTTCCCCATCTCTGTCTCAATTAAAATCCAGGGGAACATGATCAATAACCCCAAAGTAAAATTTAACTCCATTCTTCTCACCTGCACATGTAAGCGTTTACTTGTAAAGGGCATTATCCAAGTTATTCTTTCTGATGGCATAATAATGTTCATATATATATATATATATATATATATATATATATATATATATATATATATATATAGGTTTGTATAAGCTCAGCAGATCCTGCCCAGGTGTCCTTCAGAGACCTACAAGGTCAGAGAGAGAAAAGGAGAGACTTTGGAGTGTTTAAGTACCATTTTTTTGGTTTTCTTGTTGCTTATTGCTATTTCTGCCTAAAGGCTCATTTTCTGGTGTTTATTGCTTCTCAGAACACTCACTTTACACTGAAATTGCATTTATTTGTGCCTGCACTTTAAAATTCGTTTTGTGTTGTAAATTGTATTTTTAACTGTTACTGGCTTCCCACTCAAGTGTGACAGCCATTACTGCACTTTAAAAGTGTCTTTGCATTTGTTTCTACTGTTTTCTTGAAAAAAAGCAAAAAAAAAAAAAATCAATCTTGCTATTTTCCTGCCTTACTAAGCTAGAAAAGTCCAGTTTCAGATATTTGCTGATACCTGGACTCTGTTTAAGCTTCTGTGTTTGGCCATACCTTACTTGGGCAAAAAGGAAGTTTCTTTGTTCACCAGTGAGAGTGGGGAGCTCTGAGCAGCCTACCTGCCCTTGGAGGAGTGGTTTCTGCCCAGAAACTGTAATTTTATTGACCATTTTGGGCTAATTTCTATCTCTTTAATCTTTCTGATATAAAAAACGCATTTGCATAATTTTTGTTCATAGGTTCATACTAGGCTATCTGCCCTAGGGCATTTATAAGCCTAGCCAGAGTGTGTTTGGCTTTCACCACCCATTTTAAATGAATTTTGCTATGCCCTTTTTCGAGGTTAGTATACTGTGCCTCTGTCTAACAGTGACACAGAAGTGATACCCGGGGTAAACCTACTATCTCCCATCCACTCATCAAGATTCCTCTTGAAGAGAGTCAATGAGGGACTCTGCCTAACCTGGACTGGGATTTTATTCCAGAGTGAAGGGAGCCTCTGGGTTATGAATCTGTCCCTCCAGCATGTCCTATTTATTTCAGTGCTGAGGTTCAAGTCTCTTGAGCGCGTAGCTCAATGGGATTTGGATTTTCTGAGGTGCAGCATGTCCATTAATTCTGGGTTGGACATGGCTTTATACGTCAGGCACAGATCGCCTCTGAGCAGGCGGTATGCCACTGAGTAGAGCTGGAGTTTCTTTAACCGGGCAGCATATGGCATCTGTTTGAGCCCTTTGATCCTCTTGGTGAGGTACTTTTGGGGTCTTTCCAGTTGCTGCAGGTGTCTGGTAAGGTCCATCCCAAAAGGGGCATTGTACTTAATTATGGGCCTGATGAGGGATGAGTAAAGAGGCACGATGACCTCCCCTGATCTAGACGTGAATCCCTTCATGATTAGGTGGTCTACATAAAATGTTTTTCTAACCACTTTGGCCACGCGGTTGTCAAATGAGAAATTGCTATCAACTTGGGTCCCCAGGTCCCTAATTACTTCTTCCATACTTAATGGATTACCACCTATGTGGTAATTTGTGGGCACTTTGTTTTTGCCAAAGGGGATGACTATACACTTTTTGGCGTTTAGCTTGAGGCCATGGCTCTGGCACCAGTTGTCTGTTTCTATGAGGCCATTTTGTAGGATGCTTGTGTCGGCTGGAGAGTCTATTATGGCGCCCAGTTTGCAGTCATCTGCGAACTTGGTCAGCCACAGTCCTTCCGTGTTAGCCTGTACCTCCGAGAAATATATACTGAACAAGAGATGTCCCAGGACTGAGCCTTGTGGGACGCCACTTGTAACTGGTTTGGAGTCTGACATGGCTCCAGCAATTCTAACCATGTGGGTTCTGTCCTTGAGCCAGTTTGGAACCCATCTAGTGACATAGGGGTTTATATTTAAGCTGGTGAGCTTATCTATAATGCCCGAGTGGGATATTGTATCAAAGGCTTTTGCAAGGTCCAGGTAGGCTGTGTGGACCACCTTCCCCTCGTCAATGGCCTTGATGACTGTTTCAAAGAAATCGACCAGGTTTAAGAGGCAGGATCTGCCCTTAACAAAGCCAAACTGGGTAGGATCCAGTGTCTGTAGGTCCCCAATATCTTTATTTATGAGGTCCATGATGATCCTTTCCATAGCTTTGCAGACCAAGCTAGTCAAGCTTATGGGGCAATAGTTTCCAAGATCCGTTGAGGCACCACCTTTGTGGAGAGGGACCACTGTTGCTGTACGCCACTCTTTGGGTACATATCCTGTAGTAAGGCTGAGATTGAACAGTAGTTTTATGTTTGGGTTTAGCTCTTCTTGGAGTTCATGTAGGACGCAGCCCGGGACACCGTCTGGTCCCATTGATGCTGTGTTTTTTGCTTTGGAGAGGGCGGCTCTTACCTGAGCATCTGAGATGTCAGGGGGGCAGCACTCTGCTGGGATAGATATTTGCCCTTTTGGTGGGGAAGGGGGTGAGAAGTTTGCGCTGAACCTGTCAGCTAGGATGTTGGCAATGTCTGTGAGTTCAGTGTATTTTTTGTCATTTTGGATTAATTCTGAGCATATCTGGGAATTCCCACCCAGGTTCCTAACATAACTAAAGAAAGCCTTGTGATTATCCTTAGTGTCCTGTGCAATTTTTCTCTTGAAGCTGGCCTTAGACAATTTTATGAGTGCCCGTAGTTTTTTGCTAATACTGATCAAAGATGCCTTCTCTTTTTGGGATTTTGCTCTATCATGTAGTAGCTTCCTCCTTCTATTGAATAGTTTGTTTATGGCTGGGGTCCACCAGACAGGACGCCTAACTTTGGAGGATTGGGTCTTGGTTTTATTTGGGATTGCATGATCCATGCATTCCTGAAGGTGTTCATAGAATGCGTTTTCAAGATTTTGGTTTCAGGATTTTGGGTTTCAGGATTCAGGATTTTGTAGCGCTCCCATATATATATATATATATATATATATATATATATATATATATATACATACATGTTACCAGATGGGTATCAAACTGGCTCATTGACAGAAACCACCTTGTCAAAATAGGGGAAGCCATCTCACGCAGTAGACCCATAACAAGTGGTCTTGGGGCCTCTTTTACTTGGCATATAGTTTTCTGAGGTGCAGTCCAAAACCAGTGGGCTGTGGCTAACCAAGTTTGCAGATGACTGCAAGCTGGGTGCTGTCATCAATTCCCTTAGTGATGTGGCATCCTCCAAGAAGATCTCATTGAGACAAATGACTGGTGCCAGAAACATGGCCTCAAGGTGAATACCAAAAAATGCATCATCATCATCACCTTTGAGGAGAGTGATGTTCCCACAAATTATTACATTGTTAACAGTGTCCTAAACAGGCAATCCTTCATGAGGGATTTGGGCATGCAAGTTGATAGCAACATGAATTTTGACCATCATGTTGCCTCCGTTGTACAGGAAGCCTTCTAAATGGCTCACCTCATCTGTAAAGGTATCTCATCCAGGAATAAGGTGGTCTTAACATCCCTGTATTCTTCCCTTATAAGGCCCATTATTGAGTACAATGACCCTTTCGACATGTACCTCACAAAGCACATGCAGCAGCTGAAGAAACCACAGAGGTTCCTCACCTGGAGAATCCATGGCCACAAACATCTACCATACACAGATAGGCTAAAAGCCATATCCCTCTACTCAGTTTCATGCAAACTCCTCAGAGGTGACCTCTGTCTGGCATACAAGGCAATCACAGACCCCACTTTGATGGGACTGTTGCATATTTGCAAGTCAAGCCCCACTCAAGTAACTTGCATGTGCGGTCTCAACCTGATCTGTGACATCAATGGGACTTGTTGGGACAGATTTGTGTCCCAAAGACTTCCCCATCTATGAAATAGACTCTCTCTTCCACGTCAAGCAGATTACTTCTTTACCCCTTTTTAAGAGCAACCTTGATACTTGTTGGGAAACAGAAAATACACCCCTGGAATTCCACCAGTGTCCCTGCTGGACAGGGACATCGGGTGCTGACTTGCCTAAGCATGGGCTAAACTCTTGGCTAGGCTTTTAAGGGCCTCAGTGCCAATAGCCTAGTAACCTCCTATGATCCCATGATCTTATGATATATATATATATATATATATATATATATATATATTATTTTTTAAATGATTGTCACTGTTGAAGTGACACCCCAACCAGATGTGCAAGTTGTGGATGGATGGATATTTACATATATATATCTATATATATATATATATATATATATATATCTATATATATATATATATATATATATATATATATATATATATATATATATATATATATATATATGGGTTTACTTTGTTTGCTAGAAAACACATTTCACTGAAACTCATTTCGAAGCCTCATTTCACTGAAAATTAATTGCTTTAGCACAATTCACTGAAAGCTCACTTCACTGAAAACTCATTTGACTGAAACCCATTTTGTCTAAACAGGTATATGTCCTGTTCCCCACTGTAGTGCAATCCTGGAGTTAGTATATATATAGAAAGGGGGGTGTGGGAGGTGTCGCCCTCCACCAATTTTAAATGTTCGTGAAGGGCCAATCTTGTCTCTTGAACCTGATTGACTTCTTTGAATCAGTCTCCAGAGCTGTGGACAAGGGTAAGGCAGTCCACACAGCCTATCTGGACCTCACCAAGGCCTTTGACACCATCACACACTCTGGAATCATAGATAAACTTACTAAGCTGGGCATTAATCCCTACGTCACTCCATGGGTTGCCAACTGGCTTACTGACAGAACCCACACTGTAAAAGTAGCCAACTCCAAATTCAGCTCCAGACAAGTGACAAGTGGATTACCTCAGGGTTCAGTCCTGGGACTGCTCTTGTTTGACATCTACTTCTCTGAAGTACAGGCCAACACTAAGGGACTCTGGCTAACAAAGTTTGCAGATGACTGCAAACTGGGAGCCATTATTGAATCCTCAAATGATGTGGATATTCTACAAAAGGGCCTTACAGAAGCAGATGCTTGGTGCCAGAGCTATGGGCTCAAGCTCAATGGAAGAAATGTATAGTTATCCCCTTTGGGAAAAAACATATACCCGTGAATTACCACATAGGTGGCAGTACACTAAACACCGAAAGTGTGATAGGAGACTTAGGGACACAGGTGAACAGTGGTCTCACCTTCAATAACCACATCACCACAGCAGTCAGGAAATCCTTCTATGTGGCACACCTCATCACTAAGAGCTTTTCATCCAGAATAAAAGGAGGTCATTGTCCCACTGTACGCATTCCTCATCAGACCCATTATAGAATACAATGCCCCATTTGGTATGTACCTCTCAAGACATCTGCAACAACTGGAAAGGCCACAGAAATACCTCACTAAAGGAATCACAGGCCTAAAGCAGATGCCCTATGCTGACCATCTAAAAAACTCCAGCTATACTCTGTCGCATATCATCTACTCAGAGGCGATCTCTGCTTAACATACAAGGCCATGTCAAACCCAGAGCTGTTGGACATGCTGCACTTAAAGAAATCCCAATCCCTCAAAGCCACACACTCCGGGGATCTAAACCTTGTCATCACAATGAACAAAACATGGTGGAGGGATAGGTTGCTGACCCAGAGACTCCCCAGACTCTGGAATAGACTGCCCATACATGTCAAGCAGAGTGCCTCTTTGGCCCTCTTCAAAAGGAATCTTGACGATTGAATGGGAGATAGGAAATTCACTCCAGGGATCACATCAGTTGCCCTGCTAGACAGGGGTCCAGGGAAGTAAATACTGTGGGAAGAAATAGCCAGGGAATTGTTATAGCTAGGCTTGTAAATGCCCTAGGGCCGATAGCCTAGTACCAACCTATGAACCTATGTTGTAAACCATAGACATGGATTCTTATATGTCAAATGAATAACTCTTTCCAGAAAATAATGTATACCCAAACTATGTAGGGGGGGCTACGACCCCATACTCCCAATGTGGGGGGCTGTGGCCAACACAACCCCCCTAACTATATATACTAACTCCAGGATAGCACTACAGTGGGGAACAGAGCATATTCCTATTTAGACAAAATGAGTTTCAGTCAAATGTGTTTTCAGTGAAGTGAGCTTTCAGTGAATTGTGTTCATGGAATTTATTTTCAGTAAAATGAGGCTTCGACGAAATGAGTTACAGTGAAATATGTTTTCTATCAAACAAAGTAGACCCATATATATATATATATATATATATATATATATATATATATATATATATATATATATATATATGGATCACCTTCATTTGCCTAACAGTTCATTTGCCTGACAGTTCATTTGCCTGACAGTTCATTTGCCAGACAATTAGAAAAAGGCAAATAAAAGGTATATGTCCTTTTCCCCACAGTAGTGCAATTCTGGAGGTAGAATATATAGTTAGGGAGGTGTGGGGGGCAAAGCCCCCCACCTACTTTGGCTTTATATTGTCCATTTTTTTTTATTGTTCACTAACACCAAAGTAGGTGGAGTGTTTCGCCCCCCACACCCCCCTTAACTAAATATTCTAACTCCAGAATTGCACTATTGTGGGGAAAGGACATATACCTTTTATTTGCCTTTTTCTAATTGTCTGGCAAATGAACTGTCGGCCAAATGAACTGTCAGGCAATTGGGCTGCCTGAAATATATATAGATATATATATATATATATACATACACATAGATATAGATATACAGATAGACAAATATAGATAGATATAAATGGGTTCACTTCACTCTGTGGAATCATCACTTCTTCTTGGGAAATTATGAGTACTTTTTCTGAAGTGCTGGAGATGTGAAGTGGAGGATGGACAAATATGTACGGGTAAGGTTAGTGTGGGTTAGGATGTCTAATACCGAAACTTTCAGATATACCAAAAGTTGACATTGGCGTGGGAGTGTTTGTGTGTTAAAGTTAGAGTAAGGGATGGGGAAGGGGATAGATTTAGTGTTGTGCATGTATGCTGCTGTATGTGATGTGCATCTCAGTGACTTCTGTAGTAGTAGGGTTACTGAATGGCTTATTTTTTTGGTGCATTATTTATGCTAAGGAGAAAAAAAACTAATCAATAAAAAAGCAGAACCAAAGTTATTTGAATAGAAATACAGGCAAATGCATCCAGATATGGAAAATTTTACAATACAAAAAATAAGAAAACAAAGGGG
>NC_056744.1:803704051-803756551 GCF_019279795.1 Protopterus annectens
GAGGCCCAAACCCAGGGGTATATTGGACATATTGCTGTTATAAATTTAGACAGTTGCTGGTGTTACCAGCTTTGTTGTAACATATCTTTTCTGAGGGATATGAAGTCAGTAATATCAATGAATGTTAGCATTTACTGACTGCATTCCCCAGAATATCCTACTGATTAGCCAAGGACAATAACTATCTGGGGAGCAGACCAAACATATGAGCCATGCATCTGGACAGTATCTAGGCATCTGGACAGTGTAGAGGTATGACTGCAGTGATGTAACAGAATGGAAATCCCCTGACAACTGCCAAACATGTAAACCGGCACCTTATGATGCACAGTAAGACCAACATGACACTTCCCCACATCATCTCTAGGCAATTACCCATGTATATTCAAATACAGCATGCACTACAGGGATGGAACTGTACTGAAAAGCAGAGAGTGGTGCCAAAATGTCCACCCAAAAACATTTGCACCACAGTCACAGCAACATACCAGTACCCAAAATGAACTCTAGAGTAGAACGACTGTCTGAAGAAACATATCCTGATTGCCAGTCACACATTACACTGACATATACTGGCCCAATTCATAGTGTACTGGGAATCCTGATGTGATACAGGACATTTCACAGTCAGCCCCTGCAAGCACACAGACCTGATAGACCACCAGCAGCTGTAGAAGCATGCAGAGTCAGATAGGTAACGAATGTATGGCACTCACATCTGCTACACTCCCTACCCAGCCCAACAAACATCTGCACACAACACTGCTACACAATCTTGGCAGTCTGTTCACAATGGCCAGGCATACATAACTGTCATATGTGCAGATTTCCACAGAATTATCAAGGTGTGGAACCATAATCCTGGCCACTGCTGCATAGCATGGCCAGGGGTCTGTCAGGTCACTGGGATGATAACTGGAGTGCAGTTGGTAATTAATGATATACCATACCTCTGCACCTCATAGTGCAGGACATCTGAACAATGCATGACGTACTTGTGGGACAAGGTGCAGGAAAGCAGGAAATATCACACATAATGGTGTTACAAACTGAAACAGTAGCTGGTGTTACATGTGTTGTTGTAACATAACATCCCTGAAGGATATGATGTCTGGAACACCAATGAATGTCAACAGTTACTGACTACAATCCTCACATTATCCTACCAACCCCACAAAAACAGACGTTGTTCGAGGAACAGACCAAACATAACAGGCAAACATCTGGCCAGTCGGTGGACAACATGCCAGTTGAGAGGTATATCAAAGGCATATCACTGTCAGATGTCAAGTCACCCAGTAAATGCATGTCTAGATGAACCCTGTCAATTTAGCAACCCTCCATGTGTATAACAGCACTAATGACATACAATCTGTACCCGATTCTGGAGCTTTGTCCCCCATGTTGTTGGTCTGTCTCCACATGTCCTGTCCTGTGAGGTATTTCCATCTACTGTCTGTGAAGCTGCAGCCCCCACACCTCCATAATGTCCCCTGCACAGGCAAGGAAAATGGGCAAGGCCCACATGAAGGGCATCCCATATGTTGGAACTAGCAGCAGTGTCCAGGCCCACACCACAATACTATGTGAGCACCTACATAGCTTTATGGCCTCAGCAGCACCCGACAGGACAGCAACCCCCTCAAGGTAGGCTGAATGCCTGTGGTGACAGCAGCAATACACAACTACCATCATAGGTGGAAATAATCGCAGGATGGGCCAAGAAAGAACAGGTGCCTCATTGGAAGCCATGTCACCTTGTCCTGCACAATCAAATAAGGTCACATGTGATGCACCCTAAGGCTGTCTTTGAGTGCAAATTGCAAGACATTCACCAAGGTAAATCACTAGGCCTTCCAGATGTGTGTCTGCAATTCCAGAGGCAAGACACATATCTGCTCTGTAGTGGTAGTCAATAACACCACATTCACATATGCCATGGATATAGGCAAAAAGTTGCAGACAGGTGAAGTGTAAATATTACCCCCCTGTCTCCCCACAGGTACACATGTGCATGTACAGCACTTGCCCCCCTCCCCTCATGATCAGGAAGCAGGTCTGTAATGCCCTCTCAAAGGCAAAACATAGGGGTCTCCATAGGCCTGATACCATTCCTGGCTGCATCCAACATGAACACAGGCATGGGCTCCCAGACCCATTCTACGGTGTAGTCAACTGCAGCCTGAACACTGGTGTCATCCCATCTGCACAGAGGACAAACAAAAAGTTGATAGAAAACAGGTTATGCATTAGCATTAATGTTCAGAAGGATACAAGTATGAAACTGAAATGTATGCCATTATGTCATAACAGCAGTCCTCAATGACATGGATGAAAACCTCAATACTCTCCATTTAACATAGCAATATAATATTAATATCCAATAGGTGATAAATAAAAATATAGAGCTCAACTCCCCAAGCCAAGATAGTGCAGTGGTCGGAGTCTCAGCTTTGTATGCAGGCAAACATGGTTCAAGTACTACAACAGGCAATTCGATTTTACTTGGGAAAGCAGTGTTAAAAGTGCTATGTTCATATTAAAATATGTGGTAAGTTATTTTTGTCACCCAGGGTAGTGTATCTGGTGTAAAATGGAAGTGGGAGTGCATATAACATGTGAAAACACCCATGTATACACGTGTCCCATACAGTATAGTTACACCCCTTGCTACTGTAATGAAAGCAATTACAGCCATGTCATGTAATGAAAATCATATACACTTACTAAATGAAGTCATTAGTGTGGTATATCATGAGAATGAACTGTGAGCAATGGTAAGCAATGCTCAGTTAGGCTTAACAGGTTTAACAACATATTTCTGTTGTCCTCACCACTCTCTCTGGGGTTTAAGTGTCCAAATTCACCTCCAAATTCTGTACAAATGCACAGCTGTTGCTGTATAAGAAATGGAGAGCTATCGACCTTCCTTGCAACCTTCCTGCACATCTGTAGTTATCTTTCATATTGTTATATCCCTCTGCATGCCCCTTTTCACCACTTTCCTATCACCCCCTTTTTCTTTTAAAGAATTAGTGCAGGTGTAAGCATGAGTAAGTGGTTGTAAGAACAACAAATTTAGTAGCACTGCTAAGTCTTGAACCCAGAGGCCTGTACACCATCGTCAGACCAATGTACCACTACACTATTTGGACTGCTGATGCTTTTTCCAGCATATGCTCATTCAACAGTAGGGAAAATATTCCGTTGAATCAGTCAAGTTTCGTATTTTTACATATACACATGTATATATGTATGCAGATGTATATATATGGACAAATATACACATAATATAAATAGTGAAATACATATAAAATATACACACACACACATACACACACACACACACACACACACACACACACACACACACACACACACACACACATATATATATATATATATATATTTATATATATATATATATATATATATAAATAAATATATATATATATATATATATATATATATATATATATATATATATATATATATATATATATATATGGGTCTACTGTATAAGTTAAAATACACTTCTTCGAACACACAGTAGACCCTGGGTTACTTGAAAGTGCACTTAATCGAAAGTGCACTTTTGCGAAACCAGTTTCAGCGAATGGGCTATGTACTGATGTTTAGTGCAGTAGTTACGGACCTTAGGGTTAGGGTGCGGGTCATGGTAAGGGGATAGCTAGTAGGGCTATCCCATTACCATGGCCTGCACCCTAACTAAGGTCGTACCACACCACAGTGGAGGATAGTCTGTCTTCCACTGCGGTGCGGTAGTCACGGACCTTATGGTTAGGGCACGGGTCATGGTAAGGTGATAGCTAGTAGGGCTATCCCCTTACCATGACCGGTGCCCTAACCCTAAGGTCCGTATCTACCACACCACAGTGGAGGACATAGCATGTTTTCCTACTGTCCTCCACTGTGGTGCGATCCATTCGTAGAAGCTGAGTTTGCGAAAGTGCACTTTTGAATAAGTGCACTTTTGTGTAGCTGAGCTGTCTACTGCTCTTTTTCGAATACGTGGTATTCGATGAAAAGCAGTAGACCCATATATATATATATATATATATATATATAAATATATATATATATATATATATATATATATATATATATATATATATATATATATAACTATACATATATATATATATATATATATATATATATAAATATATATATATATATATATATATATATATATATATATATATATATATATATATATATGTGTGTGCTCATAACATGTAGTGGAGTCATACCTCAGAACCATACCTACCGACCTCTTACTGCAAGAAATCTGTCCAAGGCTGTCCAAATGGGGTGGGCAACGGAGCAAAACTAGAGACATATTTTAAATATCGCTCTTATAAATGTAGGCTGTTGCCAGAGTGACAGGGTTTGTTTCAGCATACATGTTCTGAAGGATGTGAGTTCTGAAACTGAAATGTATGTCATCATTTAATGTCAGAAATCCTCAGATCATCAGAGTGATTTACCAGGCATATGAAAATAATGCATCTGTGGAGCATACTAAAAATATGAGCAATAAACCTGGACATACTGAAACAATCCAGACATTCTAGAGGTAGGCTCAGAACTCCTTAGTGCAATGCACCTGGGCCAGATCTGACAAAGTGGGGGGAGAAAGCCATGGAAATAGGGACATATCTGAAATACTGGAGTAGATAAGCTGATACAGTTGCTGCAGTAAAACCCTCATGGCTGTCCTAACATATATTGACTGAAATAGCACAAGTCCAACACACAAATACTTCCCACTAGTTAGTGACTGAAATCCTCACATTAGCCCACTGATATGTCAGAAATACACAACACTTATGTGGGTCAGGCAACAGTATGTCCTACAAATATCTAGACATAACATCACATTAAGGAAACTACACTCAGCTGCTAAGCATGTCACCAAGCACTGTCAAAACTACAGTCAGACTGACACAACACTAACCCAAATCTGCTAGGGGGAATTACACATGTATTAGCAAACATATCAGGCACAACAGGGATGTCACAGCACTGAAAAACAGACACCAGTGTGAAAGCGCATACCCACAACCAATTCAACCACAGTCACAGTGACATGCTGGTAAGTCAAAGGAACAGTACAATATAAGGACTGTGTGAACAAAAACATTTAAACATGTTTGCCACTCACACACTACCCTCACATATACTGTCCCAATTCTATACTATGATGCCTGACTGTGGTATGGGACATGCACAAGCAGATATAAAAGGAGCCATAACATATATATCCTTGCCCCTCCATACACAGGCCAAATAACATTGACACAATACACTGCTACACAATCCTGATACTGTCAACAATTGCCAGTAATACACAGACCTCTCGACTGGGCAGAGTCCCTCAGAATGTCCAGGCTTTCCCCCATATATAAGGCCACTTCCACATAACATGTCTGGCAGTCTGATACATCACTGGGATAATGTCAGGAATGAAGGCACTAAATAATCATATACCATACCTATCAACCTCTTACTGCATGACATCTGGACAAAGCCTGACATAATTGTAGGACAGAGGCCCAAAAACAGGGGCATATTTGAAATATTGCTGTTATAAACTGAGAATGTTACTGTTGTAACAGGGTTAGTTGTAACATATCTTTTCTGTGGGATATGAGGTCAGAAACACTAATGGATATTAGCAGATACTGTCTGCAATCCCCAGAGTATGCTACTGATTTTCCAAAGACAAAAAAATATCTGAGGAACACACCAAACATAGGAGTCCAAATTCTAGCCATTCTGCGGATAGCCCTACAGGTGAGAGTTATGTCAAACACATAACACTGTCAGAGTTAAAATCATGCAGAAACTCCATGTCCACACAAACCCTGTTAGACTAACATTAATCCAAATGTATAACAGCAATACTTACATCATGTCCCTATGTCTGGAACATTATCCCCCATTTGTTGGCCTGTCTCCGCAGTTTTGGTTTTAAGAGGTATTTCCAAATACCCTCTTTGATGCTGTTGTTTACACACCTCCATGAAGTCCCCCTCACTGGCAAGGAAAAGGGCCAATGCTCACATGACGTGCTCAATGATAGGAGAATGTTGCCATGCCATTGGCTATATCAACAACAACACAACTGTCCTGCATGAAATTAGCAAGTGAGGGACACCAATTGGTGCACATTCCATCAGCTGCTCATGAGCATTACCTACAAAAGCCAAGCTGCTGCCTATGCAAAACAGATGTACACCCTACATCCTTGAGAGAGAGAGAGAGAGAGAGAGAGAGAGAGAGAGACCAAAAAGAAAAAGAAAAAAACAAGCAGGACATAACCACCTACACTTGAATAAAACAAACATGTATGTCAAACAAGTAAGCATGTATTAGACTGTAGTAGGGGGTATGTAAGAATGGGAAATAGGAACTCTAACATATATGTCTCAACAAGACTTGCTATACTGATAGCTGATCAGAACCTATGGCCATAGCATCTGCGTCTGTCTGCAGTGGCATAGATTATAGGTCAGGCCCCTGAGCCACCACAGGAAAGGATGCCTCACCTATGACTACTACTGCAGTGTGTGTTGAACAATACTGACTGTGACAATGCTAGGCCAGCTACTGGGATGTCTTACATATCCATATCTTACTTGTGAATACAACTATGATATACTTGGTTGTCTCAGAAATGTGAGAAACCTATACATGGTATTTGCATAGTAAAGTACTGTTGCATGCATGTGTCTTGAGCTGCATGTGATATACTGAGCTCATACCATTACACTGTCCAGTGTTATGCACACTGACCATATGTGTGCCTCATATTTGTAGTCATTTACTCATACAGTTGTGTTATGTTTGGCAAACCATTGACAAATCTGTAAACACTGACATTACAACATCTCCTTCTTTTTCTTCTGGCCATTCCCATTAGGGGTTGCCACAGTGGATCATTTGTTGCCATTTCTGCCTGTCCTCTGCATCCTGCTCTGTCACATCAACAACCTGCATCTCCTCACTCAACACATTCAGAAACCTTATCTGAGGCCTTCCTCTTTTCCTCTTACCTGGCAGCTTCATCCTTACCATCCTTTTCCCAATATACTCACCATCCCTCTGCATCACATTCCAAACCGGTTGTAATCTTGCCTCTCTGGCTTTGTCTCAAAACCGTCTAACATGAGTTGATCCTGTCATTGCTAACCCTGTCCACCCTCGTCACAACCAGTGAAAATCCTAACATCTGTAACTCTGCCATGTCCAGGTCTTACTCCTGCGTTTTTGTTAATGACACTGTCTCCAATCCATATAACATAGCTGGTCTCACTACCCTCCTGTAGACCTTCCCTTTCACTTTTGTTGGTATTCGTCTGTCACAAATCAGTACTGACACTCTTCTCCACCCTCTCCATCTTTCCTGTTCTCTCTTCTTCCCCTGTCCTCCACAGTCATCATTACTCTGAAATGTTGATCCCAGTCATTTAAACTCATCCATCTTTGCCAACTCTACTCCCTGCATTCTCAACATTCTGCTACCCTCCCTCTCATTCACACACAGATATTCTATCTTAGTCCTGCTGACTTAATTTCTCTCCTCTCTAGAGCATATCTTCACCTCTACAGGGTCTCCTAAATCTGTACCCTACTCTCAGTACAGATCAGAATGTCATCTGCAAACATCATAGTCAACAGGGACTCCTGTATAATCTTGTCTGTCAACCTGTCCATCACCACTGCAAATAAGAAAGGGTTCACAGTAGATCCCTGATGTCATCCCACCTCCACCTTAAATGCATCCGTCTCTCCCACTGCAGACCTCACCACTGTCATACCACCCTTGTACATATCCTGTACCAGTCTTACATATATCTCTGCCACTCATGACTTCCTCATACAATATCACAACTCCTCTCTAGGCACTCTGTCATATGTTTTCTCTACATCCAGAAAGACACAAAGCATCTCCTGACCTTCTCTGTAATACTCCATCAACACTCTCAGAGCAAACAGTGCATCTGTAGTGCTCTTACCTGGCATGAAAACATACTTCTGACCACTACTCACCACCTACCTGCTTAACCTAGCTTTCACTACTCTTTCCCATGACTTCATGCTATGACTGATTAATAGGTTCAAAGGTGTGTACTAGTCTAATGGCCCTGGAGCCTTTACAAGCCTAGCCCCTCAAAAAATTCCCCAGACACCATGCCACTCTATGTTAGTTCACAGTGCCCATATCCAGTAGTGCAACTGGAATGATCCCTGGAGTAAACTTTCTGTTACCCATCCACTCGTCAAGATTTCTCTTGAATAGGGTCAGTGAGGTGCTCTGCTTGACATGAATGGCAAGCTTATTCCAGAGTATGAGCAGTCTTTGGGAGATGAACCTGTCCTTCCAGCATGTGCTGTTAATTGTGGTAATGAGCTTGTGATCTCTGGAACGTGTGGCATGGGGGATTGGGATTTCTTTTGGTGTAGCATTTCAAGTAGGGCTGGGTTGGACATGGCTTTGTAAGTCAAGCAGAGATCACCTCTAAGTAGATGATAAGAGACTGAGAACAGCTGAAGTTTCTTGAGTCTGTCCATGTAGGATGTGTTTAAGGCCTAGGATCCTTTTTGTGAGGTACTTTTGCGGCCTTTCCAGCTGTTGTAGGTGTCTGGTCAGTTACAAATAATTGAATAATTAAGCACCAAAAAATGTTTAAAGACATAGACTTGTTGTTTTCTTTCTTGTTTCTACCAGTAAAATTAAAATATAAGCCATTACTTAGTACCACTATAAAAATGTATATATGCAGTTACATGCCAAACGGGGCTTTATATTTGATGATTGGTCTAATGAGGTTGAGTAGAGAGGGATGATGACCTCTTTCTTCCTGAACGCAAAACCTTTGGTTATAAGATGTGCCACATAGAAGGACTGTCTGACCACAGTGGCAATGTGGTGGTCAAAGGTGAGGTTGCTGTCGACCTGGTTGCCCAGCTCTCTTATGGCCCCTTCAGTGTTCAGTGGGCTCCCATCAACATGGTAATTTGTGGGAACTGAGTCTTTTCCAAAGGGGATGATAATGCATTTTTTGGTGTTAAGCTTCAGGCCATGGTTCCGACACTAGCCATTGGTCTCAGACAGGCCCTTTTGCAGGATATTTTCATCACTTGGGGAGTTGATAATGACTCCTAGCTTGCAGTCATTAGCAAACTTTGGACTTCTGAGAAGTAGATGCCAAACGGGAGAGGACCAAGGACCGAGCCCTGTGGGACTCCACTCATGACTGATCAACAGTCTGATTTGGAATCCATAATTTTCACTCTGTGGGTCCTGTCTGTGAGCCAATTTGCAACCCACCTAGTGATGTAAGGATTGATGCCTAGTTTGGTGAGTTTATCAATGATGCCTGAGTGTGAAATGGTATCAAAGGCCTTGGCCAGGTCAAGGTAGGCTGTATGCACTGCTTACCCTCATCCGCAGCCTTGGTGACTGCCTCGAAGAAGTCAACCAGGTTCAGCAGGCAGGATCTCCCTTTGACAAAGCCAAACTGTGTGGGGTCAAGAGTTTGGAGATTGTCTATATCTTTGTTAAGCAGGTCCATGATGATGCGCTCCATAGCTTTGCATACCAGGTTTGTCAGGCAAATGGGGAGATAGTTCCCAGGATATGTAGTTGCTCCCCCTTTATGGAGCAAGATGACTGTAGCAGTGCATCATTCATTAGAGACATAGCCTGAGGTAAGGCTGTGATTGAACAAGGCACACAGATGTGGAGCCAGTTCATTTTGTAGCTCATGTAGGTTGCAGCCAGGGATATTATCAGGTCCCATGGATGCTGTATTCTTGCCTTTGGACAATGCAGCTTTTACCTGTGCTGCAGAAATAGTGGGTAGCAGACTTTCATCTGGTATTATGCTAGGACCCTTTGGGGGAGGGGTAAAGTTGGCACTGAATCTGTCGGCCAGTATGTGGGCTATATCTGTTGGCTCAGTATAGGAGGTGTCATTGTGCAATAACTCAGGGCAAATCTGGGTATTGCCTTTGAAGTTTTTGATATAGCTATAGAAGGCTTTGTGGTTGTTTATGGTGTCAGCCACAATTCTTCCTTCATAGCTGGCTTTAAAGGATTTCATAAGGGATCTCAGCTTTTTGTTGAGTCTGATAAGGGAGGTTTTCCAGTCTTGTGACTTCATTTTTTTCTGCAACAGTTTTTTGCTTCTGTTGTAGAGTTTATTGATGGCTGGGGACCACCAGATTGCTTTCCTTTTTTTGGAGGAGAGTGTCTTAGTTCTATTTGGTATGGTAAGGTCCATGCATTTGTGTACATGCTCGTAGAGTGCATTGGTGTATGATTCAGAAATCTTGCATCTATTTTCCATTGGCATGGGTGCCGAGAAGTTAGCCACCTCTGTTTTTAGGAGCTCAAAGTCAGCTTTAGAGAAGAGTTTTTCAGGGTGGTCACCTTAGTGGGGGTGTAGGTGAGATGGAGATTTCCATGGTGATCAGTTTGTCATTTAACCAGGGAGGAACTGGCTATAGGTGTGGAGCAACATTCTCCCATGTTGGTGATACCCAGGTCGAAGATGTTGCTTCCTCTAGTGGGGGTCAGAATGAGCTGGTCCAGGGCATTGGAAATGATAAATTCCATAAAACATTGGGCCTGTACATTGGTACTTGAATAGTTTTCCCTGTTGATGGTAGAGTAGTTGAAGTAACCCAGTATGAGAGTATTGGGAGGGGCCTTGATAGATTCCAGCATGCTTAGGAAGTTGGTGTGTGACTCTAGGGACATGCTTGGAGTACTGTAACAGGCTATGACTTGTATTGCCATCTTACCCAGTATTAGTTGTACCTGAAGTATCTCGGATGCATTATGCTGGGCTACCAGTCTAGAGGTGTGTGTATCCTTTAAGAATATGGAGACACCACTGCCTTTGGAGCTTCTGCCTGCATTCTGGGGCTGAAAGGTATGGAATGAGTTGTAGCCTGGGAGCGCATGGGTGCTTTCTGCCTCTTTTAATCAGGTCTCCATTACAGCACAGATGTTGAGATTCTCCATTTTGAGGAGAGCTTTGAGTGAGTGCATCTTGAGATTTAGACTTTTAGCATTGAGCAGCATGACCCTCAGATTGCATTTGTTTGTAGCTGTTACAGTGGAATGTTGGTCTTTGGAACACTGCCTAAAAAGGGCACTATAGGAGTGGCTAGAGCCTTAGCCAGTACCTGGAATCCCAGGGATGATAGATGCAGGCCATCTCTGGCAAAGCATCAAGGTCTGCTGATCATGTCATCCCAGGGAGATATATACTGGATCCCTTTAGAATGACACCAGAAACTTAGCCAATTGTTGAAGTCAATAATTTTCTGCTTGTACTGTGGTGTCATTCTGGGTGGCAGTAGAATACTGCTCAGAGCTAGGGTCATACCTGCCTCGGCCACATAATCCGAGAGTTCCATCACATCTCCTTTCATGTAGTCCAGGGAGGTATGTCTCAAGTCATTCAGACCCACATGGACAATAACTGAGTCATATTTGTACTTGTTGTGGAGTGATCTGAGTGCATGTGTTATGTGGCGGATCCTGGCACCTGATAGACAACTGACTGTCACCTTCTCCTTGTTCAGCCTAGTGAATGGGACATCAGTGTGCCTCACAATTGAGTCTCCTATGATTAATACATTGGGTAAAGTGTTTTGTCTTAAGGGCTTGGGTTGAGGAGCACATTGTGGTGGTGAGCTATGTGTTCTTGGGTTGGTGTTGTGTTGTGGTGGTCGAGTGCATTTCTGTCTCAGGGTTCTCTATTGCTTGGATAAATTTTTATTGAGAGCCTCCATGAAGGTGGGTGGATGATTTGTATTTCTATGTGTGGGTTGTGATGGTTGGTGTTTTGGAGGGCTGTGTGTGTTCTATGTAGTGAGTTGCAGGTGTTGACCTTCCCTTCTTGACCAGCTAGTCCATTCTTGGTTGGAGCATGCACTGCTTCCATTTTGGTGATATAAGTGCATCTCTCACAGGTATGAGTGTTGGGAGGTAAGAGGAGAGGGTTGTCTGTGTACATTAGACAGTTGCCATACTGTCTCAGAATGCCCAAGTGCATCAGGTTAGTAGGAGAAAGCACAGTAAATTTCCCTACAATCATACCAGGAGGGGTGGTCATAACTAATAATTATTGGTGCTGTTACTGCATAGGAACAGATAGTGCTGATAGCACATAAGTGTGCTACAATAAATGCTATAAAAGCCTGTTAAAGTGCTAGCCAGTTATGCTAACTGGAGTGCAAGAAGTAAAAGAACAAACACGTTCTGAGGAAAAAATTGAAGAGCAAACTTTCTGGGACCGGTAATAGTTTACCTCAGCTGAGCACCGCTGCACGGTGCACAAACACGGGCTTTTAAACCAGAAAGTTGAAAGGGATGGAAAAAATGCCCAAACAGCCAATAAACTGCAATTTCTGGACCAGAAACCACTCCTCTTGTGGTAGATAGGCTACCTAGTGCATACCACTCTCACTGATAAGCTAGAAGGCTTCCCTCCAACACAGAAAGGTCTGAGGTCTGGAGGGCTCATAAACATACAAAACAGTCCTGGATACAGCAAATCTCTATCTGGACTAGACTAGTTACAGGAAAGGTGGGAAACAAGCTTAGAACTTTTTTCTTTCTTTTTTATTTATTTATTTTTTTGCAGAAAAGCAGTTAGAACAGTAGCAAAAACACTTTAAATGCAGTACAAGCTAGCACACTTGAGTGTGTAGAAATATTAAGGCAAATACAGTTAAATAAATGCAGATAAATTAAAAAAAATGACAAAAAAAACAAGTGTAGAGAGCAGTAAATTGTGAAAAAATCAAAAGGGAGGCACTTAGAGTATCTCTTTTCTCCTTCTTGTTGCTCTTGTAGTCTGCAGGATGCCAAAACTGGATCTGTGGAGCTAAAACAAGCGCAAACCCATGTAAACACGAGCTTTTAAACCAGAAAATTGAAAGAGACAGGAAAACTGCTCAAACAGCCAATAAACTACAATTTCTGGGCCAGACACCACTTTTCTTGTGGCAGATAGGCTACCTAGTGCTTACCACTCCCACTGATAAGCTAGAAGGCTTATCTCCAACACAGTAAGGTCTGGGGGGCTCAGAAACTTACAAAACAGTCCTAGTCTGCAGGACGCCAAAACTGGATCCGTGGAGCCTAAACAAGCGCAAACCTTTTAAACCAGAAAGTTGAAAGGGATGAAAGACTGCTCAAACGGCCAATAAACTACAATTTCTGGGCCAAAAACCACTCCTCTTGTGGTTGATAGGCTACCTAGTGCTTACCTGTCCCACTGATAAGCTAGAGGGGTTGTCTCCAACACAGAAAGGTCTGGGGCGGCACAGAAACTTACAAAATGGTCCTGAATACAGCAAGTCTGTATCTGGACTAGACTAGTTACAGGAAAGGCAGGAAACAAGCTTAAAACGTTTGTTTTTTTTTTTTGCAGAAAGGCAGTTAAACCAGTAGCAAAAACACTTTAAATGCAGTACAACCTAGCACACTTGAGTGTGTAGCAGTATTAAAGCAAATACAGTTTAAATAAATGCAGATAAATTAAAAATGACAAAAACAAGGCAGAGAGCAGTAAATTATGAAAAAAATGAAAATGGAGGCACGTAGAGTATCCCTTTCTCCTTCCTGTTGCTCTTGTAGTCTGCAGGATGCCAAAGCTGGATCTGCATGGAGCTTAAACAAATGCAAACCCGGGCTTTTAAACCAGAAAGTTGAAAGGGATGGAAAAACTGCCCAAACAGCCAATAAACTACAATTCTGGCCCAGAAACTACTCCTCTTGTGGTAGATAGGCTACCTAGTGCTTACCACTCCCACTGATAAGCTAGAAGGCTTACACAGAAAGGTCTGGGAGGGGCCTCAGAAACTTACAAAACAGTCCTGGATACAGCAAATCTGTATCTGGACTAGACTAGTTATAGGAAAAGCAGGAAACAAGCTTATCAAGGAGGAAGTAAGGATAGCTATGAAGAGGATGAATACAGGATAATGTTATCCCTCTGTCATTACTACAGCTCTGCACATCAACATTATCCTTAAAACGGTACACAAACACTTTCTCTCCACTCCACATGCAACCTCTCACTTTCCAAGATATCATTAAACAATCTGATTAAAAACACCACTGCCATTTCCCCTAAACACCTCCATGCTACCACAGGCATGTCATGTGGACCAACAGGCTTTTCAGTACTCATCCTCTTCATAGTTATCCTTACTTCCTCCTTGGTAAGTCATTGCACTTCCTGATTCACAATGCCCACATCATCCAACCATCTCTCTCTCATCCTCTTCATTCATCAGCCTCTCAAAGTACTCTGTCCATCTGCTCAGCACACTCTCCTCACTTGTATGTTTCCCTCATTATCCTTTATCACTCTTATCTGCTGCACATCTTTCCTAGCTCAGTCCCTCTGTCTAGCCAATTGGTACAAGTCCTTTAATCCCTCCTTAGTGTCCAACCTGTCATACAAGTCTTCATATGCCTCATCCTTAGCCTTTGCCACCTCTCTATTTGCCATGCACCTAATCTCCTTATACTCCTGTCTACTTTCCTCATCTCTCTGACAATCACCTCCTTCATCCCCAACCTCTTTCTCTGTATACTGTCCTGTACTTCCTCAGTCCACCACCAGATGTCCTTGTACTCCTTCCTCCATCCACATGTCACACCAAGCACCTTTCTAGCCATCTCCCTTACTATCTCTGAAGTACTTACCCAGATATTTGGTAAATCATCACTGCCATCGAGTGCCTGTCTTAACTCTTCCCTGAACTCCACCTAACAATCACCCTTTTCCAGTTCCCATCATTTGATCCTTGGTGCTGCTCTCACACTCCTCATCTTCTTGATCATCACTGTCATCTTACAGACCAATGGTCTCTGCTGCCTAACTACACTTTCCCCTTTCACCACTTTACAGTCTCCAATCTCTTTCAAACTGGCCCTCCTACATTGGATATATTCCACCTGTGTGCATCTCCCTCCACTCTTGTATGTCACCATATTTTCCTCCCTCTTGTTATAGTATGTGTTTACCGCAGCCATGTCCATCCATTTTGCAAAATCCACAACCATCTCACCGTCTGCATTCCTTTGCTTAACACCATACATACCCATCCCTTCCTTATCCCTTCTCTTCCCTTCACCAACATGGCCATTGACATCTGCTGCAATCACCACTCTCTCACTCTTTGGTACAGTCATCACCATGTCATCCAACTGACTTCACATTTCTCTTTCTCATCCATCGCACAAACAACTTGTATAGTATATGCACTAACAACATTCACTGCACCATCAATTTACAGATTCATAAACTTCACTCTATCAGACACTCATGTCATCCTCCAAAAACACTCTTGGCATACTGTTCCTTCAGGATAACCCCTACCCCCTTTCCCCTCCCAGCCACACCCTGATAGCACAATTGTGACCTGCCTCCAATACACCTAGCCGTACTCCCCTTCCATCTGGTCTCTTGCACACACAATATATCCACCTTCCTCTGGCCATCATATCAGCTAGCTCTGTCCCTATATCAGTCATACTGCCAAGATTAAAAGTTATTACTCTCACTACCCCACTCCTTGGAGAGGTGTCCAACTGCATTATGACTGTGTGTCCATGCCTACTACAAACAGCTATATGAACACCAACATAGCTGTATGGACTCAGCAATACCTTACTTGTAAAACCTGCCTCCACCAAAGTAGAGTAATCCCCTTTGCTGGATATCAGCAGGTCCCTATATTGGCTGTACAGGGCAAATTAGGAGCATGCACCAACTTAGCATCAAGTCAGTCTTTGTCTGATCAAGCATATAAGGTCACAGGTGGAGTATTGTAAGGCTAACTATGAATACAAATTGGACACATCCACCAAGGCCAATCACAAAGCCATCTTCATATATGTCTGCAATTTCAGAGGCAACAAACCAACCCACCCTGTAATGGTGGTCAATCAGACCACATTCACACACAGCATAGCTATAGCCAACCTGCTGCAGATAGGTTTAGGGCAAACATCACCCCCTGGCTCAGCATCATTATAGGTGGATATGCACAGCATCCACACCCCTCCTCTCATCACCAGTGAGCAGGTACATACTGCCTACTGAAAGGCAACAAACGTAAGTATCCATGGAACCTGATAACATCCCTGTTGGCATCCTACATGAACTCAGGCATGTGCTCCCAGCTCCATTACACACTGTAGTCACACCAAGCCTCGGCACCATCCTCACCCCATCCACATGGAATATGGCCAATGTCATCCCTCTACACAGACTTGAATGAGGAATAGAGGATTATGAAATTAACTAGCCCTCATTGGGGGGAATATGACACATCAGGACTAGGAGTGCAATGCAAGCTGATACAGTACTGATAGATCACAGGGGTATGGTGTGGTTATGAGTGGTGGCTATTGGTATTCAATGTAGATGTGCAGGTTCTGTACATGCTGTTGCCAAATATATGAGGTCCTGTGATGTTTCCCTTTTTATGTCTTCCAGGTGCAATTTTGCATCAGCAAAGGCCAACTTTCTCAGCAGCTGAGACAAATATAATCATAGAAGCCCTATTAAAAAATCATGCCATAATGTTTGGCTGGAGCCAGCAACATCTGCGGGAGAGGACCAGCCTGTGGGATGACCTTGTCCACAGGGTAAACGATGTTGGCCTGCACTCATGTACATACGAGCAGGTCCAACATCGTGCAAATGACCTCATATGCCACGCCTAGTAAAGGGCTGCTGCAATGGCTAGAGACTGCACAGCCACAGGTGGGGGCCCAGCCATACTGCCCCCACTGACACCCACTGAGGAGCTCATCGGCAACCTTGTGGCACCCATCATAGTACAATATCAGGGTAAAGACCATCCACATGCTGGAGGTGGGTGGCACCCACACAATGGACGAGCAGCATGCAGGAAAGGCCCCAGAGGAGATTACTAGAGTGTAGCTGATCTACTTGTATTTGTAGAGTATCTATGTGCATGTGTCTGGTCAGATTGCAGTTGTGGATGGGGTTTTCTAATGCACAGAAGTGCACATCTATGGTGAAGGACAGAAAAGTGTGTAGTATTGGGGGCTGTACTGTAAATGTGCAGACATGCTGCATCCATCCTGTACCAATGCCACATGTGTGACAATACTTCTCTTCCACAACTACCTAGGTCCCTCCGGTCTGCATGTGGGATGGAAGCCTGAAGCTGGTAAGTATGAAATTGTTCTGTTGTGGTTTGCCAATACACAAGGCATGTAAATGCCATGCAATGTATCATGCACACAACCGTCACTCATAGCCATATTGCTTTATGTGCATGTTCACTTGTGGTGGGGTGAACTGTATTGCATCACAGTGGTCACCACAGGGGCCTATCTGAATAGACATTCCTGTAGCATACCTCACAACCTATCAGTTCAAGACTTCTGGACAGAGACCAACAAAATGGGGGGGGGGTGGCCTAAGGTAGGGACATGTGTTAAACATTACTCTTATACAGTGGATATAAACAGTGTACACACCCCTGTTAAGATGCCAGGTGTTTGTGAGATATACAAATTGAGACCATAATATGTTAGTCCACACCTTTTCCAACCTGTAGTGTGACCTATAACATGAGCAATTCACTTGTAAAACCAAGCAATCTTTTGGGCACCAAATATGGAGTATACAAATTTTACAATAAGCTGGATGCGTATATGTGCACACCCTTCAAATAATATTTTATTGCAGCAGCTTGTGATTTACTGACAGCATTAAGTCTGCTTGGGTACACACCTGCCGTCAAGTAATGGCACTCTGAGTAACACCAAATAACAGTCTGCTGTCCAAGTAGGATATTCATGACATTTGCTCAGTTGCCTGCAACAGCAGCAGCCATGGCTTGCAGACAGCTTACAAAGCAGCAAAGGGATTTCATGTTTGAAAGGTATCAGTCAGGAGTAGGGTACAACAACATTACCACAGCATTGCATACACCATGCAACACAGTGCAGACAGTCGTCAAAAGGTGGCTTGAATATGGGACAACAGTGCTGTTGAAAAGAACCTGACATCCCTCCAAAAACGATGACAAGACATGTCAAAACCTGGTCAGGGAGGCTGCCAGGAGACATACAGCAACACTGAAGGAGTTACAGGAATCTCTTGCAAATACTAGTGTTGCGTACTACATGTGAGAACACTCTCCTGTATTCTGCATACGTCTGGCCTATGGGGTAAGGTCAGAAGATGGAAGCATTTACCCACACCAGAAAACATCCAGGGGTGGATACAATTTGCAATACAGCACATGAAGTCTCCCAAAGGCATGTGTGAAAATGTGTTATGGTGTAATAAGACTATGGATTGACCTCACAGCCACAATACCAAAAGGTATGTGTGGTGCCCAAGCAACACTTCTCTTAACCTGAAGACCAACATCCTCACTGTGCATCATGCTGGTGGCAGTGGCCTGCTGTGGGGATGTTGTTCCAAAATCAGAACTGGGTCTGTAGTCATGGTGGTGGAAATTTTGAACAGTTCCAAATAACACCCACATCTGGCCCAAATCCATCAGGTGCCTGAGAGAACACTGAGGATTGGAAGGGGTGTCAGCCTTCAACATGACAAAGACCTAAAGCATACATCGAAAGCTACCTAAGAATGGCTCCACCTGAACACACTCATGGTTATGAATTGGTGCAGCCAGAGCCTAGACCTACACCAGATAGAAAAAACCCAGTGTGACCTGACGAGGGCTGTGCACATGAGCTACCCTTGTAATTTGACAGAGTTGGGTGACCTCTGCAAGGAAGAGTGGCCAAATAATGCCAAGTCAAGATGTGCCATGCTGATAGACACCTTCCCAAGAAGAGTGAATACTGTAAGTCATTTACAAGGTGCTTCAATAAAGTATAATTTTATGGGTGTGCACACTTATGCAACCACCATATTGTACATATTGCAGTCATTATATTTTACACATAACACATTTGTTTGTATATCGATTGAATTGCACAGGTCATATGTCACACAAAATGTGGGTAACATATTTGAATGCATTATTGCGGTCCCACCTTATATATTACAAGAACATGGTATGTCAACAGGGTTGTGTACACTTATATCCACTGTAAGCTTAGAAGGTTGGTGGTATAACAGGAATTGTGTGACCATACATTTACTGCTGGTTTGGAGGTGTGACACTCAAATGTATATCATGAATCAGTGATATCATTCCTCAGATCATCCCAGTTATGTATCAGAGAAACACAAGAGTCATAAGAAACAGAGCAAACATATGAGCCAGACCTACAGATCTGAGGATCTATACAGTTGTGAGGTATGTTCTGTAGTACTTGCCACTGTGCTATACAGGTGAACAGCAATGATGTTTACATGGGTGCAGTCTGTGCTGGGCAAGGGCCATCACCTACTAACACTAATCACGTATCCTAGAACTCTATATTGTTAGTTATATGTAGTAAAACTGGCTGCAATGCATGATGTTGAGGGTTGTGTGTCATGCATGTCACCATTTGGGTAATGTGTGGTCTATGTAATAGATTTGTCCCACCTTAACTGTAAGTGTGTGTGTGTGTGTGTGTGTGTGTGTGTGTGTGTGTGTGTGTGTGTGTGTGTGTGTGTGTGTGTGTGTGTGTGTGTGTGTGTGTGTGTGTGTGTGTGCATGTGTGCGTGTGTGTACCAGCCAACCTCAAAGTGCAGGTATTAATGTACATATGTTGTCTTCCCCTCACAGGTGGTGATGGGGTTCAGGGTCCCTCCCGCTTGGAAACTGATGTCATTTTCTCTGCAGACTCTGACAATGATGATAGGAATAGTGAGGTACAGGTGGGGTTGACAGGGGCGGAATCTGTGCCATTGGTTAGCATCCCACTCTTGTCAACACCATCTTCACACACAGTGACAATGCCTACATATACCCTGTCACCAATGGTCACAGATGATGGACAGTTGGCAGGTGGTGGCATTGAGCAGGCTAGCGTGGTGACTATGGCAGGTGTGAGTGCAGACACTGGCCATAGCCAGAGTGCAGGTGAGGTTCCACACAGGTGGATGCACAGGGGTGCTCACAGGAGAACTACTGCTTGTCAAGCTGCTGTTGCAAGTGCCACAGCAGGAGTCACCAAATGCATGTTTCGGGCTGTCATGGATGCACAGGCATGTAGTGAATGCCACACCAGACAAATACTCAGGGTGGTGGATGCAACTCTTCCTGATTTACGTGGTGACATACATGACCTTATTGAGGTCACACTTCAAAATACTGAGGTCATGCATAGACAGTGAGGTGAGACCTTGGCAAGCCTAGACAGTGGCATGTCTGGGCCAGAGCATGTGGTTTGAGATGGACATCGGCCACCTGGATGTAGGTCAGCACCAACAACAGCTGAGACTCTACAGGGCCATGCACATTTACACTCTCATAGTGGCAGTGACACCAGCACTACTGAAGGGAGTTGTTGTCTACATCACACCGGAGCAGGCCATGGGCATGTGGTCCTGTCCGGTCCTATCAGAGGCATGGATCCAGTAGACAGCAGTCACCATCAGGAAGCAGAACTGCATCTGGCCTTGGGCCTGGTTGTGCAAGTGATACCCCTGGCAGGACCAGTTCCCGTGTCCATGGCCAGAGACAGTGAACTGGACACCCTGCCATGTATTGTACATAGCTGTCCAAAATACCCCTTGGTAGGGCAGCCACATGGCATGACTGTGTGCATACATACACACACACACACACACACACACACACACACACACACACACACACACACACACACACACGCAAACACACACACGCACACACACACGCACACATCTGTATCACAGGCAGGTCACCTCCAGACACACACAGCACCTCTGCACAGTCCATCTATTGGATACCCCTCCAAACACACACACATGATGTCAACTGTATGGCCCAGCCTAGGCCTCTGGCAAACCCACACCACACCCTGTGCATATGATGATACCTCTGCCACATCCCTGTCATCCATAACATCGATGCAGGGACATGCTAATATGGGTCTGATGCACAGGGTGAATATAGTACAGTGTAGCTATGTAATACTATGTAAGGTGCTGTCTGCTTGCATTTGTTATGGGTACACGTACAGGTGTATGTACCTTATTAGCCAGGATGCATTATTGCTGTTAGTACCACTGACTGAGTGTAGTCTGACATGCTGTATTATGTTTGTGTTCCAGGTGTCTGTGTGTCTGCAGGTTGTGGCCTTGCAAAATTTCCCAAGAGGGAGTATGGCAGAGTGGGAATATACCAACCATGTCATAGGCAAGGTACGGCTTTATATGTACATGTACCAGTGTGTATGCATGCAACAGTGTGTGTGAGGGACACTGTTGTCATTCAGTGTGACCTTGCATACATAACCCTTGTCACAGACAGCTACCCTTCAGACATGTCAGCTCAGTGTTGTGTAGTACCACAGGTTCATACATACAGAACATGTTGCTGCAGTACCGTCAGCAGGTCCCTCACAAGCATAGCCATTACATTAACTACAACAGATTCACCTGTCAACACCTGTTGGCCTTGCCATTTCTTTCCCATACACTCAATCCTGATGCAATTGATGAGGGCATGCATGATACTGTGCATGACAGGTTTGTGGTATGTATTCCTGAGTTCACCGGGTGGAACAAGGAGACAAAATGGTATATCCTTTGCATACACACAGTAAGGACTGACTCAGGGGATATGCACACGGTGACACAAACACAGTTGGCAATAGACAGATTAGTAAACCTACATTTCAATGTTGATGTACTGTACTACTACATACACACAACATGCCCCACATAGATTATATGCACGGGACATAGCACACTACCTCTTACAACACATAATGTTCTGAATGCATTGATGGATGGTGAGATAACCCACCAGAAATAATATGTGGAGTCATGTATTGCTCCTACAAGTTTGGAAAAGTGATAGTGTAGCAGATGTTGTGTCAGCATGATGTTTCAGTCAGGTATGATACCTAATGCTGGCATGTGTGTCACTACACTCACTGTGGCCAATTTGGCAACAACATCACATACATGGGCATTAAGGGACACAGACCACATATAGGTTGCAAACATCTGGCTATTCCATAGACATCTGTACAGAGGACTGGTATGGCCTGCACAATGGTTTAACATGCTGCATGTGAGGCAGATGCCATTACCACACTATATAAAGTAATGCCATTGGGAGGTGGTAAACAGGTGTGGATGGTACACACATCAAAATGGTATCAGCCAAACAGGATATGATTTTCACCCAAAGACACATACCCCCATACACACACACACACACACACACACACACACACACACACACACACACACACACACACACACACACACAAACACACACACAGTTGCTACTACTGAGATTAGAACCCCTACCTATCTAATTATTTCTATGATAGTATTATGCAGTTATCAGACACACCACGGAGCTTACATGATGTCACCTACTCCCAACATACTTCTAAGATGAATGACATCAGCCGGCCTCATAAAGTAGGGCAGTGGGACATTTACAGGGTGGTACACAACTCAAAATGGCATAACCCACGCAGTATATGATTCCCACATAAACATACACACATGTACTCACCAGTATTGAGATTAGAACCCCCTGCCTATCTAGTTATTTGTACTATAATGTTCCGTAGTTATCACATGTACTGCAGTGCTTACTGGGCTGACAGCTGGCCAAAGGTGCTGATAACTGCACAGCTGAGGTAAACTATTACAGGTGCCAGAAAGTCTGCCTTCAGTTTTTCCCTTAGATCTTGCTAGTTCTTTCTCTCCTGCACTTCAAATAGTCTAATAGCTTTGCACTTCAACAGGTTTTTGTATCAATTATTCTAGAACACCTGAGAGCCATCAGCAGTAGTCGTTCCTCATGGAATTAGCTCCAGTACTTAATAGTTATGACCACCCTTCCTAGCATGATTAAAGTGCAGTTATCTGTGCTTTTGTCCAGTAACCTGATGCACTTGGGCATTCTGAGGCACTGTTGCAACTGCCTCATTTACACAGACAACCCTCTCCTCTAAACCTCCAACACTCGAACTTGTGAGAGATACCCCTATATCACTGAAGTGGAAGATATGCACTCTCCATCAAAGACTGGACTAGCTGGTCAAGAGGAGAAGGGTCAACACCTGCACCACACCACATGGCACACATACCCCTCCAGAACATCCATTATCACAGCTCTGACATACAAACAAAAGCCACACACCCACCTTCACAGAGGCACTCAGTAGACATTTACCCAAACAGCGGAGACCACCAAGACAGACATCCACTCGATCATCACAATCCAGCACAAACCATAGGACACATATCTCACCTACACACTGTGCCCCTCAACCTAAGCCCCAAAGGCTAACCACCTTGCCTAATACAGTAATCACATGTGACTCAATAGTGAGGCACACAGATGTCCCACTCACTAGGTTGAACATGGAGGAGGTAACAGTCAGCTGTCTATCAGGTGCCAGAATCCAACACATAACACACTCAGTCAAGTCACTCCACAACAGCTACAAGTATCACTCTGTCATTGTCCATGTGTGTGTGAATGACCTGAGATGCACCTCCCTGGACTGCATGATAAGAGACATGGTGGAGCTCTCAGATTATGTGAGCCAGGCAGGTATGACAGTAGCCCTGAGCAGTATACTGCTGTCACTCAGAATGATACCGCAGTACAAACAACAAATGATTGACTTCAACAATTGGCTTAAGTGTCTGGTGTCACTCTCATGGGATCCAGTATATGTCTGCTTGGGATGACATGATTGACAGACTGTGATGGCTTGCCAGAGATGGCCTGCATCTGTAACCCCTGGGTTTCCAGGTACTGGCTAAGTGTCTTGCCACCCCTATAGTGCCTTTTTAGGTGGTGTTCCAAATCAAATTACCACCATAACAGCTATACATATATGCAATCTGAGGGTCATGCTGCTCAACACTAGACATCTACATCTCAAGATGCAGCCACTCGAAGCATACCTCAAAATGGAAAACATTGATGTTTGTGCTGTAACTGAGACCTGGTTTACAGCAGCAGACAGCACCCCTGCACTATCACTATAACTCTTTCCTCACTTGTCAGCCCAAAAACATGGACCACAGCTCCAAAGGCGGTGGTGCCTCCATATTAATAACAGATATGCACACCTCCGGAGTAGTATCCTGGCATAATGCATCTGAGATACTTCAGGTACAACTGACATTGGACATAATAGTGCAGTCCAGGTCATAGCCTGTTATAGGTCCCCATCCATGTCCCTAGACTCTCAATCTACATTCCTCAACACCCTGGAATATATCAAAGCCTAACCCAACACTCTCATACTAGGAGAGTTCAACTACCACTCCATCAACTGGGAATGATACTCAGGCACCAATACGCTGGCCCAAAGCTTCCTGGAATTCATTAGTTCCAATGCCCTGGACAAGCTCATTCTGACACCCAGTAGAGGAAGCAACATCCTTGACCTGTGTTGATTACTAACATATGGGACCGTTGCGTGACAACACTAGTCAATCTCTACCTGGTCAGATCTAACCATAAAGTAATCGCCATGGATATCCACATCTCACCCACACCTCCAAAGCTGACATTGGACTCCTAAAAACAGAGGTGGCTAACTTCACAGCACCCATGCCAATGGAAAATATGTGCATGACTGCTGAATCATACAAAAATACATTGTACAAACATGTACATCAATGCATGGAACTAGCCATACCCAACAGAGCCATGACACTCTCCTCCAAACACTGGAGGTCAATCTGGTGGTCCACTGCCATTAATAACCTGTACAACAGAAGGAAGAAACTGTTTCAGAAAAAGGTGGTGCCCCAAGAGTGGTAAAACTCCCTTATTAGCCTCAATAACTTGAGATCTCTCATGAAATCATCTAAAGCCAGCTATGACAGCAGAATTGCAGCAGACACTGACAACCATTACAAATCCTTTGATAGTGATATCAAGAACCTCCACGGCAATACCCAGAAGTGCTCTGAGTTACTGCACAATGCTGCCTCCTATACTGAGCTGACAGATATTGCCAACATTCTTGCCAACACATTCAGTGCCAGTTTTACCCCTCTCTCACCCCTAGGGGAAAAATCAGAATGCCAGAAGAATGCCAGGCACCCAGGATTGCTGCCACCCAGGTTACACCTGCATTGTCCATGTGCAAGAATACAGCTTCCATATGGCCCAAAATTATCCCTGGCTGTGTTCTACATGAACTATAAAGATACCAGGCACCACATCTGTGTGCCCTGTTCAGTCACTGCCTCACCTCAGGCTTTGTCCCTCCCAAATGGCACACTGCTACAGTCATCCCTCTCCATAAAGGTGTGGCAACTACAGACCTTGGGAATTATCAGCCCATTGACCTGACAAAATCAAAAAACAAACAGCCAAGCTGAAGTGAACAAGAGAAAAAAACACAAACAACAGCAGTAGTTGATATATTTTACTAGCACCAAATCACCATCTAGTACCTCGGCCTTTCACCTTCAAGGATACATTATACAATGCACAATCACATTTTATACCAACTCTTACCAATTAACTATTTAATTAACATCAATTAAATACTTAAAGTGCAGAGTGACAAAAAGCCATAAATCTTTTCCTTTAAAGCTAGTATCTCTTATATACATCTAGCAAAATGCTTAAAATATTTATAATAATATTAAAGCATCAGATAAATTCAAATTTTAAAATATATAACAATACTGTATATTCTGATAAAATTAAATGCTATTTAAATAATGTTAACTTCTAAGTTAAGTCCCCTAGGGGATAAAGTACCAAAATTTAAAATCATTTTACTTTCTAATACATTTAACTTTTGCTTCAACTCATCACCCCTCATACAATAAGGACTTGCAAGAACACTAAATAAAAGGGCTATCATCACCCCCATGAATCCTGCAAAAATATTCTCCCACTGGACTCCTATAATTCCTGTTATGAATGTCCCCCAAATGTTCTAATATTCTAACTTTTACTGCTCTTTGTTTGCCCTATATACCATTTAATAACCTCGCATCCGCACCTTATGATATATACTACCCTACAAGAATTGCAAGTAAACCTACCTTTGCTTTCAAATTTTCTTCCACTAATGAAAGTATCAGAAATACACCTTCCACAGGCATAAGAACCTGCCCTTCCTCCTTCAACACTATATAGGGGTCTATTTAATAGTTCCTTCAGGTTTGAATATCTACTATAGGAAAACTTGACCATCCCAGGAAACAAGTCACCCACTATTTCATCCAAACAAACTATATGCCAAAATTCTTGAATAAGATCCCTCATAATAGTAGAAAAGGGAAAAAAATTTAGAAACAAAAAACAGATCTTTTCCTACAAATCTATGCTTCAAATTTCTATCTATCTAACTTGTGTTTCTTATAACCTCTTGCCATCAATCTGTTTTTACTCTCCAATAAAAATTCCTTCCTAAATTTGTTCTCAGAAGTGTTACATGCAATCCGCTTAAATTTTCCCAAAGCAAGAGAATCCAACAAATGGGGGTGCATACTTTCAGCAAACAAAAAATTGTTCGCTGAAGTGAGTTTCCTAAATGGTCTATAGTGTATAGTATGAGAATTCTCTACATAAAATTCGACATCCAAGAATTGATTCACTGAATTCCCCATAGTCCTGGCAACTACAGACCCTGGGAATTATCAGCCCATTACACTGATGAGTCTGATATGTACAGCTAGGGAGCACATCATCAGGGACCTGATTGACAAACTTATAGGTAATCTCCTAACTCTGGACCCCACATAGTTTGGCTTTGTGAAAGGGAGATCAAGCCTGCTCAGTCTGGTTGACTTCTTTGAGTCAGTCACCAGGGCTGTGTATGACAGTAAGGCACTGCATGGAGCCAACATCAGTCTGGCCAAGGCTCTTGATACCATTCCTCAGTCAGGAATTATTGATGAACCCACCAAACTAGGCATCAACCCCTATATCACTAGGAGGGTTGCAAACTGGCTCACAGATAGAACACACAGTGTGAAAGTAGTGAGCTCCAAGTCAGACTGCCAGCCAGTCTCAAGTAGAGTCCCACAGGGATCACTCCTGGATACCCTCCTGTTCAACCTCGACTTCTCAGGAGTCCAGGCTAACACAAAGGAACTCTGGTTGACCATGTTCACAGACAACTACAAGCTGGGAGCCATCACTAAGTCCACAAGTGATGCAGATGTCTTACAGAAAGGCCTCACTTAGGCCACTGATTGGTGTGGAAACCATGGCCTAAAGCGTAACGCCAAAAAATGCATCATCAGCCCCTTTGGTAAAAATCTCAGTTCTCACTAACTACCACATCGATGGGAGCCCACTGAACACTGTAGACATTATAAGAGATCTGGGGACACAGGTTGACAGCAACCTCTCCTTTAACCACCACATTGCCACTGTGGTCAGGAAATCCTTCTATGTGTCACATCTCATTACCAAGGGTTTTGAATCCAGGATGAAATAGGTTATCATCTCTGTGTACTCTTCCCTTATTAGACTGGTCATCAAGTATAATGGCCCATTTGGCATGTAACTCACTAGTCACCTGCAACAGCTGGAGAGGCCACAGAAGTACCTTACAATGAGTATCCCAGGCATTAAACACATGTCCTACACAGGCAGACTCAAAAGACTCCAACTATTCTCTGTCTCATATCACCTACTTAGAGGTTATCTCTACTTGACTTGCAAAGCCATGTCTGACCCAGCTCTTTTACAAATGGTACATCTAAAGACATCCCAATCTCTCTGCACCACACACTGCAGGGACCTCGACCTCATTACCCTAATCAACACAGCACGCTAGAGAGATAGGTTCCTCACTCAGAGACTGCACATGCCCTGGAATAGACTTCCAATACATGTCAAGCAAAGCACCTAGATAACCCTGTTGCAGAGAGATCTTGATGAGTGGATGGATAATAGAAAGTTCATCCCAGGGATCACTACATTGGCTCTACTTGATGGAAGCACTAGGAACTAATGTCCAGTGGCACAATGGCAGGGCACTACAATGGCTAGGCTTGTAATGGATCCAGGGCCATAAGTGTAGTACACACCTATGAACCTATAAGGGGAGTGACATTGGCATGACTGATAAAGTAGGCCACTGGGTGGGTAACTTATCAAAATACTTCTTCCTACAAACATACACACTTGCACAAACACTTATACACCCACACCCACATTTGCCAGATCTAAGAGAAGAACCCCTACCTATCTAGTTATTTGTACTATAGTGTTACACAGTTAACCCACACGCTACAGAGCTTAATGGGCTGACAATTGACCAATGGTGCTGATAAGGGGAATGACATCAGCAGGCCTGATAAAGTAGGCCAGTGGGTGGGAAAGTTATTAAAATAAAATTTTCCTACAAATATACACACTTTTACACCCACACACACATCTGCCAGATCTGAGAGTAGAACCCCTGCCTATTGAGTTATTTGTACTATAGTGTTACGCTGTTATCGCATGAGCTACAGAGCTTACTGGGCTGACATCTGGCCAAAGCTGCTGATAAGGAGAATGACATCAGCCGGAGTGATAAAGTAGGGCAGTGGGTGGGAGATTTATCAAAATACGTCTTCCTACAAACACACTTAGACACCCACACACACACATTTGCCAGATCTGATATTAACACCCCTATCTAGCTAGTAATTTGTACTATAATGTTATGCAGTTATCACACATGCTACAGAGCTTACTGGGCTAATAACTGACCAAAGGTATTGATAAGGGGAATTACATCAGTAGGAGTGATAAAGTAGGGCAGCAGGTGGGAGACTTATCAAAATACTTCTTCTTACAAACACACTCACTTGCCAGATCTGAGATTAGAACCTGTCTAGCGAGTGATTTTGTTATGCAGTTTTCACATACCCTATGGAGCTTAATAGGATGACAATGGGCCAAAAGTGCTGATAAGGGGAATGACATCAGCAGGAGTGATAAAGTAGGGCAGTGGGTGGGAGACATCAAAATACGTCTTCCAAACACACACACACACACACACACACACACACACACACACACACACACACACACACATTTGCCGGATCAGAGATTAGAACCCATGTTTAGCTAATGATTTGTACTATACTGTTACGCAGTTATCACACATGCTACAGAGCTTACTGGGCTGACTACTGGCCAAAGGTGCTTATAAGGGGAATGACATCAGCAGGAGTGATAAAGTAGGGCAGTGGGTGGGAGACTTATCAAAATACTTCTTCTTAAAAACATACACACACACTCATTTGCTAGATCTGAGATTAGAACCCCTGTCTAGCTAGTGATTTGTACTATAGTGTTCAACAGTTATCACACACGCTATGGAGCTTACTGAGCTGACAACTGGCCAAAGGTGTTGATAAGGGGAATGACATCAGCAGGACTGATAAAGTGGGGAATGGGAAAGTGTTGTGGGTGGGAATGGCCTAAAACTGTTTCACCTACAAACACACACTCCCTCCTTCACTCACTCTCACATACACAACTGTCTTACACACGCACACAAACACACACACACACACACACACACACACACACACACACACACACACACACACACACACACACAGGCAATTGATGTGATATTATAAACTCATCCTCAGTACTGTTACACAATGGGGCTCATCTTTTATGCTGGGACGTGCAACTGTTTACAACTGGTATGCCACTGTCCACAGCAGGACATCACTGTATGCCATTCAGAGTATATGTTTGTGTGACTCACTCTGTCTGTGTCCCCCTGTGTCTCTCTATCTCTCTCTCTGTATGACTGTCTGTCTCTCAGTTGCCCACATCTATGTGTGTGTGTATGCTTGACATATGTTGTTATCTGTTGCCTATATGTATGTGTGTGAGTATCCCATGCAACAGATATATCACATATGGGCCACCTAAAGCTAGTGTGTGTGGGGACAGCTGAGGCGTACATAGCTGTCAGTATGCACGGACATATATACACAATACAGTCATATATTCTGATGTGGGTTCCAACATGTCCTGTGATTCTCTAAGTGTAGGAGCATGCCCAGTGTGATCTTGTATAGTTAGGGTGGGACTCCATTCCAGAGATAGCTGTACTCCAGTCCAGGGTTTTGTGTGCTACAGCTATACCTCTCAGGAGTACACAGGATTTTCCTCAGGGTACTTGTTTTGTTTAGCAGACATTTTCTGACATATCTGTAGTCTGAAACTGCAATGTATTGTATCAGTACCTAGTGCCAGACATCCTCAGATTATCACAGTGCTTTACCAGAGGAATACTAGTTGTATGATGCATAGACCAATATTATGAGGGCAGCTATGTAAATTCTTGCCAAACAAGGCTATTTGTGAGGTGTGGCTACAGCCAGTGTTGTGCTGACACACAGCTGTGTAAACAGTCCAGCAACCTGGTGATATACTGGCTGGGAATCTCCTGCTTATGTAGTATCTTTCTAAACTGAAATGTCATATCCTTGTGTGTGCATACCTCTGACCTGTACATTTTTTGGCAGACTGTCCAGGTGTTTGCTATAGGTTTCATCCTTTCTACATAAACTTGTGTTTTTATGGCAAGTTAGATACATATAATTGAAGTGTGATGTTACAAAATAATACAGACATTACTGTTTCAGAACACATAACCTTCAGACAATTCCCACTACTGCAAACCCCTCACCCTACCAGCTTTTTTAACATGTAAGGGTGATATTTACAACATATGCCTATCATTGTGCCTTTGTTCCACATTTATTTCTACCCTTTTCCAGACATCTTGCTATCAGAGGTTGGGAGTTATGGGTGTGGGTACAGAGTGCATTCAGTTGTGCAGTCATGTCCATTATTTGTAAAAACAAACATAATAAAAATGATTATTGAGAATGGCCACTGGCAACAGTACCACAAAGCATTTATATTCACAAAAGGCTTGGCACCTCTGCTATACATCCTTCAAGATGTCACTAATATATGTAATATAGTCCGCATAGCACTGTAACTTCCAGGTATGTCAGAGGCAGAGCAGTGGGTGTCACTGACATGCATAACAGTTGGCACTGCAGTTATCTGCACATGACCCTGTCAAAGGCAGCACTGTACCTAGGGCAGTACAAGACGACTGCCAAGAGAATGTGCTGGCCAGATCCAGACAGTATTAACCACACATACACATAGCTCATTGACCTCTGCATATTGTGGACAGGCAACATGTTTTCATGAGTATTGGCAAAGCACTGCCAGTGTGTGATATGCTGCTATTTCTCTGCAAACATATATGTTACTGCATTTATGTGGGTATATGGGGGGCACACCTGTCAACTGTACTCATTTGCACAGACTGCGCTGATATTTGCTTTACATTTTGATTCCATTTACCATACTATTGTGCCCTGTCTTGGGGACTAGAAGCATATCAGTAAAGATCCCAGGTCAGATTGTACTGGCATACATTTGAGTTTCAGACTTCTTACCCTTCATAGCCATACTACAACTGTGGGTCCTACTGTGATATCACTGTGTGAATCTGTAGGGGGGAATCATTCAACATTGCCAACATTTGTGTGCCTTTACCAGACATTTCTCTGTGGTTTTCTATAGCTGACTTGCTGTGTGGGTGTGAGGGGTGGTTATGGGACCCCCACCCTGACATCCATGCCTGTGACCTATGACCCCCTCATTTAGTTGCCCCCACACATATACTGCAGTGGGATTTGCCACCTTGGGTACTACTGCATAGTGTTTGGAGGCCACTTTTGGGCAGACATTTCCTGGTGCCCCACATAGCTGTCAGCTGTGTGCTGCTATCCCAGTAGGCCACCCATTCCCTTGCATGCATGCAGCATTACCATATATATGCTAGCAGAACATACTATTCCATTCACTTATTCTTAATAAGACTAACTTATTTCATGCTTGAGGCAGTTGTCAGGACGGTGCTTGAGGGCCGCCTATGTTGGATGCTCACAGTACACTGCCTATACATGGTAAGTTACAGGTAATGTGATGTGTATGTCATCCATTTTACTGTGTGTGTGTGTGTGTGTGTGTGTGAGTCAGAGAGATGTGTCAGTCCCTGGGGTCCCTACAGTGTCAGTTTGTGTGCCATGCTTTGCATCTTTGCCAAGGCCTGAGTGTACTGGGAATGCCTCCATCTGCATATGGGAGCAGGCTCAGGGGCCTCCTCCTCTGAGTCTGTCTGTGCCTGTGGGGACCTTGGCAATGGTGGTGAGCAGTGGGGCCCTTCACCATGCTGTTCCTGCTGAAGCTGTTTTTGCAGGATCATATTGTGTAACATGGCACATACCATGAACATGTGTGCACATGTGGCTGGAGAGTACTGCAAGGCTCCATCAGATATGTCAAGGCAGAGGAACCGTGACTTGAGCATCCCAAACACATACTCTGGCGTTCTTGTGTGGGCGTGTGTGCATTTCTGATGGGTGTCATCATTCACAGCTCCAGTGCATAGCCAGCATTCTCCATCAGATGGCCATATGAGATGCCTCCACTGGCAAATGCCTGGTACAGCTGTGATGAATGCCAGATGTGGGAGTTATAATAGCTTCCAGGGCTGCCAGCACACACATTCAGGATAATACCCTGGGCATTGCACACAACCTGGCAGTTGATGGAGGGGAATGCCTTGTGTTTATGTAGACCCTACCCTGTTCACTGGGTGGTGCTTTGATGTGGATGTGTGTGCAGTCTATGGCACCCGGTACCTCCGGGTATTCTGCTACACAGTGAAAGAGATGCATATTGCTGGTCCTCTCCTCATGGGTGTTGGGGAAGTAAATGTGCTCACCGGCATATGGTAGCATGGCATCCAGGAACTGGTGGAGTACCCTGGATGTAGATGCCTGTGAGACCCCCATAATGTCCCCAGTAGGTCTTTGGAAAGCACCTGTAGCTAGTATACTTAAGGCTACACCTACCTTGGTATCCACTGGGATGGGTTCCCCTCTGTTGGTTCTAGCTCTGAGTTGAGGCCTGCACAGCTTGCTGATTTGCTGAAGTATCTCTCTGTCTACCCTGTAGTGCTCTACTATCTCCAGATCATGTAGCCTCTGGTAAGTTACTCTGGGCCTGAACAGTCTTCTCCTCCTCCTTGGTCTGTGGCGGTTGTCAGCATTATCCTCCTCTCTGCCAGCAGCCTTTAGCACATACTGATGGATCAAAGCAATGGCAGCCCCTAACATTTTTTCAGTTAAAATTCCCTTGCATGTATACATCAATGGTGCAGAGTTTGTGGGATAAAACAGACTGTAAGGTGCTTCCATACTTTATACTGTTGTGCTGCAGATGCTGCCTGTATGATTGGCTGTCTATGATACATTCCAGCTGCCAGCTGTATTACTCGTGGCTTTGATTTGGCCGCTGTAAGTGTCAGAGGCATTGGTGGTAATTTGTGCATGATTGCCTTTATTCTGCTGTTGCCCTTTTTTAATTATTTTTTACTTATATCTCCTCTCATTTTCAGCTGTGCAGCCACCTGCCAGCTATATTATTGTGTGGTATAAATGGCCCATTGTGAGTTGCAAGATTCCCATATTAGTGATTTCTTCTTCATTTCACCTCTATTGTGCTGTTGCCCTTTATTTCTTTTTTTTTTACATCTCCCATTTTCAGCTATGCAGCCACCAGCCAGCTGTATTATTGAGTGCTTTGAATGTCCCATTATGAGTTGCAAGATTCCCATATTAGTGATTTCTACTACATTTCTCCTTTATTGTGCTCTTGCCATTTATTTATTTTCTTTGGTTATATCCTCCCCCCATTTTCAGCTATGCAGTCACCTGCCAGCTGTATTATTGAATGCTTTCAATGGCCCATTGTGAGCTGCAGAATACCATATTACTGATTTGTACTGCATTTCCCTTGTTCTGCTATTTCCTTTTTTTCCTCTATATCCTTCCTGTTTAAGCCCTGGGGTGTACCGTGCAAACCCGTTTAGCTAGTCTAAACAATGCTAAGAAGAAAAGGCCCTCCCCTGGATGTGAACATGCTTACTGATTCTGTACTTAGCTAAGCACAGCTAAGCTATTTGGGACACACCCTCTCACTTGGCTGTGCTTAGCTAAGCACAAGCCCAGGCAATGGAGCTCCAATGTGCTTACAGCAAGCATGACACACCTCCTTTTCATGTTAGTTGCTCCTCCTGCCTACACAATGGTGTTAGAGCACCTACACGGTTAGGTGCAGTGTGGCACTTAGAAGAATTTTGTGATTCAGTATAAGTCCCCTCATTAACATACCCTACTGCCTTAAGCTGTAGTTACTGCACTACACAAGAGTCTTCCCCCTTAGCAACCACTGTTCCCTGCCATTGATTTGATTCTGCTTGCCATAGAGTATAATGGCAAAATGCAGGTTTCCCTTAAAATTGGCTTTTTGCAATTTTTTTCCCCACAATCTCATTTGTGTGGTGCTGCCCTATGCTTCAACGGCCGAGTTTGGCCCCAAAAAAACTTGTATTTTTATAAAAATTAAACAGTTTTCCATGCCAATGCCCATATATTTGGCCATTGGCATGCCTACAGATTAGGGTACATGCTTTTATTGGAGCTTTCATGGCTCCATTTTCATTTTTGCAGAAATGTATTCGGCTAGTAGCTGAATTCATTTCTGCACCTTACACTGTTCCTGCATGGTTACCTGCCTGTTTCCTAGATCACTAATTTACCTCACTTGCATTGTTTTCACCAAGAAATGAGGTAATTAGCATACTGCACGGGTTTCCATGCAGGAACAGTGTCGGCATGCTCGTGTACATTATAACAGCATGTTCCTGGATCACTCGGTGGCCATATTCTGTGCAGGAGCAGCTACACTGCTCCTGCATGGAAAATAATCATTCTTGAATCCCATGGAAAGTCTTACCAAAAAATTGCAAACAGGAAAAGGAAGGGAAGAAATAAAACACCATCATGGAATAATCAAACAGAGAAAACTATAAAGCAATTAAGACAAGAAGTGTCAGTCTTAGAAGAGCATAGAGGAGGGAGCAGATCAACAAAAAATGCTTAGAAAGATAAACATGATAAAAGCAATGTGCAGTATTAGAACAGGCCAGTATCTTTTGTACACTATCACAAATGATAAACTAAAGATATCAGACAGGCAGAAACACTTAGAAAATATGCAGATAAATATGAAGGAAAAGTGCAAAATTAGCAATTCATTGATAACTCAAAAAAGTTTTGTAGCAATTTAGGAAACAAAGCAAACGTAATAGAAACACCACCAAAAAGAAGAAATAGACACAGTTTGGAGAAATATTTATCTGTGTGGAACATAACAAATATGTTAAATGGATAGAAGAAGAAAAAGAAACAGTAAGAAGTTCAGATATACAGGATATGAAATGGGATGAAGTAATGGCCAGAAAAATTGAAACAAAATTAAGAAAAGCTCCTAAATGGAAAACCTCAGGCTCAGATGCAGTGCTTAACTTCTGGCTAAAAGTCTTTACATGAAGATTTAGCCTTGAGTAAGAACTACTTATATTTGCATCCCGAACAGACAGCAACCTGGTTAATAACAGCAAAAACTATGCTTCTCCTTAAGAGTGAACCTTTAAGCCATCTTAAAATCTATAGGCTAATAACTTTTCCTCCAATGCTGTACAAACTACATGCTGGAACTGATGCTGACAGAGTTTATAGGCATTTAGAAGAAAACTCAATTATGGCAATAGAACAAAAGGGTAACAAAAGAAAATCATATGGAGCAAAGGATAATTTGTTGCTAAATAGTCAAAATGGAGAATTATAAAATGGGGAAGAATCTAAATATGACATGGATAGATTGCAAAAAAGTGTTTGACAGCATCCCACGTTCATTAATATTCACATGTTCATGAATATGAGTGCTTTCAGATTTATAACGTATATCCTACATCAATCAAGTACATTGCAGTGACCAAGAAACAGCAGCAAACCAGTTTGCAATTAAATCATGACAAAGGCAAATTATTATCCCATGGATAAAAACTCAAAGGAGGATAGGGTGAGTCTTCATCACCACTGTTGTTTTGTCTTTTTCTTAACCTTTAAGCTGTTTACTTAACAGATTAAGTCTTGGTTATACCTTGGCTTCCAGTAAAAAAAAAACTTGCTGAAAGTGTCCTCATCTACTTTTTCTGGATGACTTAAATGTGATACAAAGAACGTGAGCTGGAAGGATTGTATAAATATTTGGAAACTGATGAAGGATCATCAATAAACATGAACAGATTCGAATCAAACTCACTAAGGAATATTTCAAAAGACTAATATCAAAAACAGCTCTGACATCTAGGAATAAAGTCCAAGCTATAAACCAATTTGCTCTCCTAGTTTTAACTTACAGTTTTGGTATGACTGGCTTCAAAGGGTATTGGATCAGTTAGACATGAATACAAGAAAAATGCATCATGCTTATCAAATGATATATAAAAATCAATGTATACCAAGATTATGTATCCCTCACTCTGAAGGAGGTATGGACCTCCATGAAATTGATTATATCTATAAATCTGTGATTGTGGGACTACATACAAATATGCTGACCTCATCAGATCCAAACATAGTGAAAGTTTTAAAAAGTGAAGAGAATAAGTCTAAGATGACCTCTATGCTTAGTTTAGCAGAATAATTCAGGTAGCAAGTGGGAATGTAAATCAAACCATAAGTGGAAAAGCCATAAATGTAGTAGCAAATATAGAAATCACCTGGAACATGTTCATGTTAAATAGAATTTTACACAGGAATAGTTAAGGAAAGGTGAGCTGAAACCAAAGAATGAAAGGCTGATAATGGAAGCCCAGCACAGTGGACTACATACATGTTGGTTTACAAAAGCCCATTGAACATGTGGGAAAAAAGTGTAGGTTTTGTAAAAAAGAATTGGAAACAATCACACATCTTGTTGCTGGGTGTGATACACTCATGGCAGAGTGCCTGTGCACTGAAAGGCACAATAATGTGGTAAGATCATTGCTTTGGGGATTGTGCAAACACTACAATACAGAAGCAGCTGAAAAGCATTGGGCATATGGACCAGAAAACGTTATAGAGAATAATGAAGTCTACATCATGCGGGATCACACATTACCAACAATTCAAAAAATAGATGCAAGAAAACCAGATATAATAGTTCATGAAAAAATGACAAAAGTAGCATTGATCATTGAAATTGTTACACCAGACACATAGAGAGACACAAAGTTAAAAAAATATCAAGATCTGCAGGCACAAATGACAGCAATACGGAAGAAAGATATCCAGACAGTTACAATTGTATTCGCATTTAGATATGCTACCAATGCATGTAACTCTGTATGAATTACAGAAGGAGTCAGTTCTGAGAACATTGCCAGTGCTGCAAAGAACACTCTTGGCTAACATTAAAGATCAAAACAGTAATGATTACATGAACTTTAATTAAACCCTGACTTAGGAATGGGGTCAATTCCCATCATGGTATTAGAAAACCAAAAGATTTAGAGAAATTAAACTGAGAAAGAAGAATAATGTAGCAATCCAGATGATGTAAGCAGCACATTTTAATTAACAATTTTAATTCTGATATATATATATATATATATATATATATATATATATATATATATATATATATATATATATATATATATGTATGGGTTCTGGACATTTGCTCGAATGAGCAAATGACTGAAACACAAATAAGACCAGGAACAGGCTGTCCTTTTCACTAAAAACGTTGTTTAATTCACTTGAAGTGCGTTTATTCCAGTACACTTTTCGTCGGTTACATGTATCCGACTTCTTCAGAAGTTAAAAACAAAAGCCAAAAAACAACAGGAGTTCAACAGTACATATACTAACTAAGTTAATTAGTGGGTTGGTCCTTCCCTTCATTGGTAATTTGTTGTTATAGTGAATCAAATTGCTTCGCTGTTTTGGTACCACTTAATTTAATTTATCTTTAAGCCAAGGCACTGTAAACCAGTCAAATGGCCTACAGTATACCTTTTTCTAACAGCTGGGAATCCAACCCATTAGTTGTCAACAAACCAGGGAATTAAAATGTGCCTAGATATGAAAATGTATAATAAAATACTAGTTACAAACTTAAATCATTAAAAACACCACACAAATTTAATAAAGCTAATTTTACCAAGCTGGTTCTTAACCTAAAGGGGTCGACTTGGTAAATGAATTTACGTCCCCCTATACTATGCCTATCATAGGTTGGAAAGCCTTCCTTCAAATCCTTCTAGTACTCCAAATCACCCAACTACATTCAACACCTCCATACATCAAAGAGAGCCATTAGCTATATAACATTATTGGAGGTGTATGAGAAAGTTAATGTAGGATGCACGTAAAAATGTACGTTAAAGTATATAGGAATATGAAAGAAGATCTAACAATGTCCCATGCGGCCATTAGTTCACATATTTCAGTCATAGAAAATGACCAGGAACAATTGTCTTATGTTTAACACGTAAATCATCACTAAGTGTTAATCTGGTTGTTAGTAATGTTTGTTAAATATGTGGGATTTAGAGTCGTGAACCAGGAACCAAAACTCATCACGTTTTATGGACTTATTAAGTATGGTTCCCTTCACTCAATAATAGAATTGAGCTGGTTATATTCAATTCAGAAAACGTACTCTAAGTTTAACTGTAACATCAGACTAGTGGTGTACTTAGCCAAGTGCTCGTCTTGTCCAGCATTCTACATCGGGAAGACCGATAGGAGACTCAGTGAGAGGATATACGAGCACTTATACAGCATTAGGAACAATAAAATGACTAATGCCTTAGCAAGACACCATGTTGACAACACTGGCCACGAGTTTAAATTCAGAGTAATAGACCAACAAGTGAGGGACATAAGACGAGGTTACGACTCTCTTAAACTAGAAAGGAAGGAACTGCTTTGGCAGTTACGGACCAACGCAAACCAGAAACCTGGTATTAATGAAATGTCCTCTATTGCATGTATTTTAAAATTGAAAAACCTGGAGAGGTGACCTCGAGGGTACTAGATTACCTTCAACTATAGTATTAAGGTAACTTCTTATGGTGAAGGGAATGACCAGCTTAATTCAAAGGACCGGTTTAGATAAATGTATAGTTAACACATTGTTCATTGTTTTTTATATTATTTATTGCTTCTTATTTTGATTAGATGAAAATGGAAATGGTGAACTATTAATAACTACCATTAGATTTTGGACGACTGACACATTAGTTAATAGGTAAGACTTTTACTACATCAACTAAGAGTTGTACCACTAACTATCCCTTACTACTATGTAAAAAAAACCTTCACTAACAGAAGGGGCATAGGGTAGGTATATTAGGTGTTAGTAGTTAAATAATATATAGGGGGTCTATGATGAACATTAGTAAATGTTCCACGTGCTGGTAGAAGTATAGAACCCCCCCTCCCTTTTTCTGAATTGAATATAACCAGCTCAATTCTATTATTGAGTGAAGGGAACCATACTTAATAAGTCCATAAAACGTGATGAGTTTTGGTTCCTGGTTCACGACTCTAAATCCCACATATTTAACAAACATTACTAACAACCAGATTAACACTTAGTGATGATTTACGTGTTAAACATAAGACAATTGTTCCTGGTCATTTTCTATGACTGAAATATGTGAACTAATGGCCGTATGGGACATTGTTAGATCTTCTTTCGTATTCCTATATACTTTTACGTACATTTTGACGTGCATCCTACATTAACTTTCTCATACACCTCCAATAATGTTATATAGCTAATGGCTCTCTTTGATGTATGGAGGTGTTGAATGTAGTTGGGTGATTTGGAGTACTAGAAGGATTTGAAGGAAGGCTTTCCAACCTATGATAGGCATAGTATAGGGGGACGTAAATTCATTTACCAAGTCGACCCCCTTTAGGATAAGAACCAGCTTGGTAAAATTAGCTTTATTAAATTTGTGTGGTGTTTTTAATGATTTAAGTTTGTAACTAGTATTTTATTATACATTTTCATATCTAGGCACATTTTAATTCCCTGGTTTGTTGACAACTAATGGGTTGGATTCCCAGCTGTTAGAAAAAGGTATACTGTATGCCATTTGACTGGTTTACAGTGCCTTGGCTTAAAGATAAATTAAATTAAGTGGTACCAAAACAGCGAAGCAATTTGATTCACTATAACAACAAATTACCAATGAAGGGAAGGACCAACCCACTAATTAACTTAGTTAGTATATGTACTGTTGAACTCCTGTTGTTTTTTGGCTTTTGTTTTTAACTTCTGAAGAAGTCGGATACATGTAACCGACGAAAAGTGTACTGGAATAAACGCACTTCAAGTGAATTAAACAACGTTTTTAGTGAAAAGGACAGCCTGTTCCTGGTCTTTACTTGTTATTTACTAGTTGCGTTTCACGTGATATTTCTTGACCGAAACACAAATGGCCGGGTATACTTACGCGAAAGTGCTTTTCACCGAAGAAGCACTTTCGCATAAGTATGCCTGTTGCCGAGGCTGTACTACGGTCCGGGTTAGGGAAATTTCCCTTTTCCCCACTGTAGTGCGGTCTCGGAGGGAGAATATTAAAGTAGGGGGTTGTGGGAGTACAGCCCCCCACATGGGTGGGTGCAGGGGGTCGAAGCCCCCCTGCTAAAATGTTAATGTAGTGTTTTTTTTTTTTATAACACGCTTTAACGAAAGCACTTTTTCGATAAAAGCACGTTCGTTAAACTGTGTTCGGTTATTATGGATTCAGATGTGTGCTCATTCGAGCAAACGTCCTAGATCCATATATATATATATATATATATATATATATATATATATATATATATATATATATATATATATATATATATATATATATATATATATATAAAAAATATATATATATATATATAATATATATATATATATATATATATATATATATATATAAAAAAATATATATTTATATATATATATATATATATATATATATATATATATATATATATATATATATTGATATCATTTATAGTAAACATTTTAGTGAAAATTCAGCTAAGGCAAGCAGAGAGAAATTTATTATCTGAAAGATGTGAAAAAGCAAAGTAATACAAACTCAACTAAGGCACAGAAAGATAAATTTATTAACTGAAAATCAAGAGAAATAAAATACTCATATGTCTTAAATGTTGTGAATAACATGGCAATTGTTTATGCAAACTTTTGTTGCAATGACACTTTGCATACTGCAGATATTTTGGACTGGAATACAAAACATATACAGACTTCTGGAGTACCCTTTTCAGAAACTGAAGCAGTTACCATATCAAAATTGTTCACTATTATTATTATTATTATTATTATTACTACTTAAACAGTGAGGAATTAGATAAATCCTAGTGAATGATTTTCTTTTAGGACTAAGCACATTTAGTACAAATAAAGGAATACAACTGTAATAGACAGTAATGGAGCAGTCAGTAATATTCTGTCAACACACAGTATGTCACCAGGAATTATCTGTTGGTGAAATGAGGATAACAGACTTTGTTTCACTTCATAAATGTGCATATATGTTTAGACATGTAGATGTAGCTGCAGTTTAAGAGAAAATCCTGCTGACAAAAAAGGTATCACTGATTCTCAAAACATGCAGATAATAATGTATTCAGGAATCTCTATTCATTTATAATCAAAACTGAATTTGATAGATTCCTAGGTTTGTACGAGGCAATCAGTCCAGCAGTCCATTTGGACCCAGCCACTGCCATTCTCACTGCTTGTTCCTAGTAACCATAAGGGTTTGAAGAACCACAGCAGGGGTGAATGTACAGATCCCTAACAACTTATCCAAGCTGACTTTAAAAAATAGTTAGGGAGCTATTTTGATTGACATGGAGAAAAAGCTTAGTCCACAGGCTGGCGATCCTTTGGAAGAGATATCTATCCAAAATAACAGAATCTGTTCAGTTTATGTAGCTTTAGATCTCAGGCTGGATATTTGTGGTGCTACCAACTTTACAAACATGCAAGAGGTCAAGCAGGACAGGATCATTTGGAGACTTGTAAGCCAAGAAGGGGTCGCCATACAAAACACTGCAAGAGGCTGAATAAATTGTAAAGGCTTTTGTCATAGGGATTTGTAGGAAGAGTGGTTTGCTATCTATTGCCCATACAAGGAACTTTGGCCCAGGATCCCCTGCTCTCCTGCTGTTATTATGATTATCACCAGGGTTGCTGCAAGACAGCAGTAAAATGATCCATTTTGAAGAATCAGTATTTTTGGTAATCTGATCAAAATTGTGATTCATACAACTGACTGTTTGATGGATCCTACTGTGGGGGGGGGGGGGCACAGTTGATTACTTGTGAAACTTGTCAATTGTGATATTTTTTGCAAGGCATCCAGATATGCATGGGAATTCCATAAATTGTCTGGAAGTCAAATGGTTCAGAATATTTTGCGTCATTTTGTTTATTCACTGTTTCTTCTACAGCAGTACTAAAACTGTTCAAGAAATACTCACCTCTACTGATGTTTCTGTTTGGTGCAATAAAATTAGAACACATTCAGAGGAGAGCAATTACAACATTCGTTGGATTTCAAAGGGGATGTCAATCAATGATCAAGAGAGTGTTTTCCAACATAGTAAGATTCGATTCATGATAACAGTAGTGCTACATTACTTGAAACTTCAGTCTTCAGTTCTTTCAGTGACTGGCACACTGATCCTGAGAAACTATAACGTGACGGATATAAAAACTTTCTCAGTATACGTGCATGTTGCCACCACACATTTTATAATCTGCCTGTTGTCAGACGTTAGACAGTTTAACTAATGACTAGTGGTACTCAAATACACTGTAATAACAACTGCCAGTGAGTAGTGGTACTCACATACACAGGAATAACAGCTGTCAATTAGCAGTTGTACTCACATACAGAGGAATAACAGCTTTCAATGAGCAGGGGTACCCACATAGTGGAACGGCTGAAAATGAGCAGGGGTACTCATATACAAAGAAATAACAGCTGTCTTTGAGCAGTGATACTCACATACCAAGATGTAACAGCTGTCAATGACTAGCATTACTCACATACACAGGAATAACAACAGTCAAAGTGCAGTGGTGTTCACATACACAGGATTAACATTTATTTATTTTATTAATTTATTTCACATTTGTTAAGCAGTTTGGTCCGGCTGAGCACATGCTCATTTTCAGCGGAGACCCAAGGAGAAAAGCTCCAGCAAAATTAACAAATTATATAATTATACAATTTTCACACAATAGATTCACAGGTTCACAAATTCACAGGTAGGTACTAGGCTATTGGCCCTAGGGCCTATATAAGCCTAGCCAAAAATGTACCCTGGCTTTCGCCACCCAAGAAAAATATTTTCCTGTGCCCCTGTCGAGCAGAGCCACAGAAGTGATACATGGGGTGAATTTCCTATTTCACATCCAATCATCAATATTTTTCTTGAAGAGAGCTAATGAGGAGCTCTGTTTGACATAAATAGGTAGTCTGTTTCAGAGTATGGGAAGTCTCTGGGACAGGAATCTATCCCTCCAGCATGTTCTGTTTAGTGTGGTGACAAGGTTTAGGTCCCTAGAGCGTGTAACTTGGAGGGGATTGGGATTTCTTTAAGTGGAGCATGTCCAACAGCTCTGGGTTTGACATAGCTTTGTATGTTAGGCAGAGATCGCCTCTGAGTAGTGATATGCAACAGAGTAAAGCTGGAGTTTTTTGAGATGGTCTGCATAGGGCATTTGTTTGAGGCCAGTGATCCTCTTTGTGAGGTATTTCTGTGGCCTTTCCAGTTGCTGTAGATGTCTTGTGAGGTACATACCAAAAGGGGTGTTGTACACTATAATGGGTCTAATGAGTATGAGTAGAGGGGAACAATGACCTATTTTTTTCTGGATGAGAAACCTTTTGTGATGAGGTGAGCCATGTAGAAGGATTTCCTGACCACTGTGGCAATGTGATTATCAAAGGAGAGACTACTGTCCACCTGTGTCCCAAGGTCTCTTATCACATTTTCGGCATTAAGTAGACTACCAGCTATGTGGTAGTTCATGGGTACAGAGTTTTTGCCAAAGGGGATGACAATACACTTTTTGGCATTGAGCTTCAGGCCATGGCTTTGACACCAGGCATCTGTCTCAGTGAGGCCCTTTTGTAGTATGTCCACATCATTACGAGTTTAGGTTATGGCTCCTAGTTTGCAGTCATCTGCAAACTTTGTTAGCCAAAGACCTGCTGTGTTAGCCTGTACTTCAGATAAGTAGATACCAAACAGGAGAGGACCCAGGACTGAACCCTGTGGTACTCCACTTCTCACTGGTCTGAAGTCGGATTTGGAGTCTGCTACTTTCACAGTGTGGGTTCTGTCCATGAGCCAGTTGGCAACCCATCTTGTGACATAGGGGTTTATACCTAGTTTAGTGAGCTTATCTATAATTCCAGAGTGGGGGACGGTGTCGAAAGCCTTGGCGAGATTTAGATAAGCTGTGTGAACCACCTTACCCTCATCTATGGCTTTGGTGACTGCTTCAAAGAGTAATAATAACAGTTATACAATAATCACAAAGTTGAGTAATTGAAAAACAGAGAAAGAAACAAGTGCTAGTAATACACTTAGATAAGTTAGTGTGCTATTTACAGTATATACATAGAGACCCTGTAACAAATAATACAGGAGAAACATTCTTATATGTTAGGCAAAAATTATTTGGAATATACCATTGTCTGATTCTTATTTTTTTGTTAAAATAAGAGGAATCATATGCTTAAGGCATAAACTGCAAGCGGGTGATTCTGGTAAGTGAAGAGAGCAGTAATCAAAGTAAGTAGGGTCCTGACAGGGGCATATCCATGACGTACAGAGAGAACTTCTTAATTCTTGTTTGAAGCTATGTTTGGGATGCTACATAAGCTGAAAGGGGAGATTGTGCCAGAAATGAGATACAGAGGATTCATATAAAATTTTGCCGATTGATTTATTGGATTTGTATGTTTGTAGAAGGAATTTATTAGTACTTTGTAGTGGGTGTGGAGGGGTATAGTAAGTCACAATTATGGAGAGGGAGGGACAGGCAATGAGTTTCTTGAGTAGACAGTGAGTTAGTTAGAGCCGGGAAAGTTTAAGATGGCGGGGAAGTTCCATCCAGTGAAGTTTTTTTAGAGCAGTACAGTGCTGAGAGGTATTAGGTAGGTTATCTGCAAATTTAGCAACTTTGTTGTAACATCTGTCAATGAGTAGCAGTACTCACATACAGAGTAGTAACAGCTGTGAATGAACAGTCATACATACTCATGAAAAACAGCTGTCAATGAGCAGCAGTACTCACATACTTAGGTGTAACAGCTGTCAATGTCTGGTGGTACTGACACACACAGGAATAACAGTTTACAGTGAGCAGTGTACTCACATACTTAGGAATAACAGCTGTCAATATGTAGTTGTACTCACATACACCGGAATAACAGCTGTCAATAAGCAATGGAATTCAAATACAGAGGAATAACAGCTGTCATTGAATAGTGGTACTCACATACACAGGAATAACAGATGTCAATGAGCAGGGGTATTCACATTCAATGGAATAACATCTGTCAATGAGCATTGGTACTCACATACAGAGGAATAACAGCTGTCTATGAGCAGTGGTATCAGCATACACAAGAATAATACCTGTCAATGAGCAGTTGTACTCGCATGCACAGGAATAGCAACTGTCAATGAGCAATGATATTCACATACAGAGGAATAACAGCAGTCAATAAACAGTCATACTCACATATACAACAGTAACAGCCATCAGTGAGCAGTGGTACTCACATACGCAGGAATAACAGTTGTCAATGAGCATTGGTACTCGCATACATAGATGTAATATCTGTCAATGAGCAGTGGTACTCAGATACATAGGAATAATAGCTTTTTGTGAGCAGTGGTACACATATAAATTAGTAATAATAGTTGTGAGCGAGCAGTGGTACTGACATACTCAGGAAAAACAGCTTTCAGTGAACAGTTATTCTCACATACTTAGGAGTAACAGCTATCAATGAGTAGTTGTACACACGTCCACAGGGATAACAGCTGTCAATGATCAGTGGTACTCACACACTTAGGAATAACAGCGTAGATAACCAGTGGTACTCAAATCAAGAGGAAAAGCAACTCTCAATGAGCAATGGAACTCAAATACAGGGGAATAATACCTGTCAGTGAATAGTGGTACTCACATACACAGGAATAACAGATGCCAATGAGATGGGGTAGTCACATACATTGGAATAACAGCTGTCAATGAGCATTGGTACTCACATACAGAGGAATAACAGCTGTCTATGAGCAGTGGTAATCACATACATAGGTGCAATAACTGGTAATGAGTAGTGGTACTCAAATACAGAGGAATAACTGCAGTTAATGAGCAGCTGTTCTCACTTACCTAGGTGTAACAGCTGTCAATGTCTAATGGTACTCCCATAAACAGGAATAATAGCTTTCAAAGAGTAGTCATAATCACATCCACAAAAGCAGTGGTACTTACATACTTAGGAATAACAGTTCTCAATGAGCAGTGGTACTTATATACATAGTAATAACAGCTGTGAGTGAGCAGTGGTACTCAAATATACAGCTGTACTTACATTTCAGTGAGCAGTAACAGCTATCAATGAGTAGTTGTATACATGTCTACAGGAATAACAGCTGCCTATGACCAGTGGTACTTACACACTTAGGAATAACAGCTATCAATCAGCAGTGGTATTCAAATGCACAGAAATAACCACCAGTGAGCAGTGGCACTAACATACGTAGGTACAATAGCTATCAATGAGCAGTGGTATTCACATACAGAGGAATAACAGCTTTCCATGAGCAGTGATACTCACATAGACATGAATAACAGCTGTCAGTGAGCAGTGGTACTCAGACATAAAAGAATGATAGATGTCAATCAATAGTGGCACTCACATAAATAGAAAGAACAGCTTTCAGTGAGCAATGGTACTAACATAAACAGTAATAACAGCTGTTACTGATCACTGGTAGTCACACAACTTGGTGGTAACAGCTGTCAATGTCTGGTGATACTCACATACACAGGAATAACAACTGTCAATGAGCAATGGGACTGAAATACATAGCAATAACAGCTTTCAGTAAGCAGTGATGCTCAAATACACAGGAATGACAGTTGTTAGTGAGCAGTGGTACTTACACACATAGGTGAAGTAGCTTTCAATGAGCAGTGGTACTCACACACAAACACACACACACACACACACACACACACACACACACACACACACACACACACACACACACACACACACACACACACACACACACGAATAACAACTGTCAATCAGCAATGGAACTCAAATACAGAGGAATAACAACTGTCAATGAATAGTGGTACTCACATGCACAGGAGTAACAGGTGTCAATGAACATGGGTATTCACATACATAGGGGCAATAGCTGTCGATTAGCAGTGGTACTCAAATGCAGAGGAATAACTGCTGTTAATGAGCAGTGGTTCTCACTTACCTAGGTGTAACAGCTCTCAATGTCTGTCGGTTCTCACATAAACAGTAATAATATCTTTCAATGTGTAGTCATCATCACATCCACAGGTGCAATGGTAGTCACATACTTAGAAACACAGTTCTCAATGAGCAGTACTCACATACACAGGAATAACAACTTTCATAGTTAGAATAATTGCCTTCAATGAGTAGTCATACTCACATCCGCAGGAGCAGTTGCACTCATATAATTAGGAATAACAGTTGTCAGTGAGAAGTCACATTGACATCCACAATAATAGCAGCTGTCAATGAGCAGTAGTACTCACAGACTTAGGAATAACAGCTGTTGATGAGCAGTGGTATTCAAATGCACAGGACTAACAATTGTCAATGAGCAGTGGTAGTCACATATATAGGTGCAATAGCTGTCAATGTGCAGAAGTACTGACATACAGAGGAAAAACAGCTGTCAATGAGAAGTCATACTCTCATAGCTATTTGTAACAGCTGTGAATATCTGGTGGTGCTCACATACTCAGGATTAACAGCTTTCAATGAGTAGTCATACTCAGATCCACAGGAGCAGTAGTACTCACATATTTAGGAATAACAGCAGTCAATGAGCAATGGTATTCACATACACAGAAATAACAACTGTCAATGAGCAGTGGTACTCATACACAGGAATAACAACTGTCAATGTGCAGTGGTACTCGCAAACACAGGAATAATAGCTGTCAATGAGCAGTGGTGCTCGCTTACATAGCTGTCACAACTGTCAATGAGCAGTGATACTCACACACACAGGAATAACAGCTGTCAATGAGGAGTGCGCTCATATCACAGGAATATCAACTTACATTGATAGTTGTACTCACATTCACAGGAATAACAGTGTCAATGAACAGTCATACTCACATACACAGGAATAATTGCTGCCAATGAGCAGTGGTACTCACATTTACAGGAATACCAACTGTTAATGAGCAGTGGTATTCAAATACACAGTAATAACAGTTGTGAATGAGGAGTGGTACAGCTTTCAGTGAGCAGTTATACTCACATACTTAGGAGAAACAGCAACCAGTGAGCAGTTGTACACATGTCCAGAGGAGTAACAGTTGTCAGTGAGTAGTGGTTCTCAAAGACCTATGTTTGATATCTGTCAATGTGCAGTGGTACTCAGATACACAGGAATAACAACTTTCCATGAGCAGTGGTACTCACATACAAATGAACAGCAGCTGTCAATGTGCAATGGTCCTCACATGTGGTGGAATGACAGCTGTCAATTAACAGTGGCACTCAGACATACAGGAATAACAGCTCTCAATCAGCAGTGATACTGACATACATAGGGAGAATAGCTTTCAGTGAGCAGTAGCATTCATTCACACAAGTATAACAGTTGTCAATGAGCAGTGGTATCACATACACAGTAATAGCTGTCAATGATCAGTGGTACTCATATTTACAGGAATACCAACTGTCAGTGAGCAGTGGTACTCAAATACACAGTAATAAAAGCTGTGAATGAGGAGTGGTACAGCTTTCAGTGAGCAGATATACTCACATACTTAGGAGAAACAGCTACCAGTGAGTAGTAGTACACATGTCCAGAGGAGTAACAGCTGTCAGTGAGTAGTGGTTCTCAAAGAAAAACATTTGATATTTGTCAATGAGCAGTGGTTCTCACATACATAGGAATAACAACTTTTCATGAGAAGTGGTACTCAGATACAAATGAATAGCAGCTGTCAATGAACAACAGTCCTCACATGTCGTGGAATGAGAGCTGTCCATGTACTCAGACATACAGGAATAACAGCTCTCAATCAGCAGTGGTACACACATAAATAGGGAGAACAGCTTTCAGTGAGCAGTAGTACTCACATACACAGTAATAGCTGTCAATGATCAGTGGTAGTCACACACCATGGTGTAACAGGTGTCAATGTCTGTGGTACTCACATAAACAGGATTAACAACTGTCAATGAACAATGGTACTCAAATACATAGCAATGACAGCATTCAGTGAGGAGTGGTGCTCAAATACACAGGAATAACAGTTGTTAGTGAGCAGTGGTACTTACACACATAGGGGCAGTCGTTGTTAATGAGGAGTGGTACTCACAAATACACAAGAATAAAAATTGCCAATGAGCAATGGAACTCAAATACAGTGGAATAACAGCTGTCAATGAATGGTGGTACTCACATACCCAGAGATAACAGCTGTCAATGAGCAGTGGTACTCACATACAGAAGAATAACAGCTCTCAATGAGTAGGCATACTCACATCCAGAGGAATAAAAGTATCAGTGAGTGGTGGTACTCACGTATTTAGGAATTACAGCAGTCAATGAGCAGTGATACATGTACAAGAATAACAGCTGTTAATGTCTAGTTGTATTTATAAACATAGGAATAACAACTGTGACTGAGCATAATTAATCAGAAACAGAGGAATAACTGTTGTTAATGAGCAGGGGTGCTACCTTACCCAAGTGTAACAGTTGTCAATGTTTGTTGGTACTCACATAAACTGGAATAACAGCTTTCAATGAGTAGTCATAATCACATCCACAGGAGCAGTGGTACTCGCATACTTAGGATTAACAGCTCTCTATGAACAACTGTGCTCACATGCACAGGAATAAAAGCTTGCAGTGAGCAGTTACATTCATATATTTAAGAATAATAGCTGTCAATGAGTAGTTGCACTGACATCCACAGGAGTAACAACTGTCAATGAGCAGTGGTACTCACAGACTTAGAAATGACATCTGTCAATGAGCAATGGTATTCACATGCACAGGAATAACTGTCAGTGAGCAGTGGTAGTCACATGCACAGGAATAACAGCTTTCAGTGAGCAGGTACTTTCATATACTTAGGAATAGTAGCTGTCAAGGAGTAGTTGCACTGACATCCACAGGAATAATAGCTGTCAATGAGCAGAGGTACTGACATACAGATGGAAAACAGCTGTCAATAAGCAGTCATGATCTCATAGCTAGGTGTAACAACTGCCAGTGCCTGGTGGTGCTCACATAATCTGGATTAACAGCTTTCAATGAGTAGTCATACTGAGATCCACAGGAGCAGTAGTACTAACATACCTAGGAATAACAGCAGTCAATGAGCAGTGGTACTCACATGCACAGGAATAACAGCAGTCAATGAGCAGTGGTACTCACATGCACAGGAATAACAGCAGTCAATGAGCAGTGGTACTCACATGCACAGGAATAACAGCAGTCAATGAGCAGTGGTACTCACATGCACAGGAATAACAGCAGTCAATGAGCAGTGGTACTCACATGCACAGGAATAACAGCAGTCAATGAGCAGTGGTACTCACATACACAGGAATAACAGCAGTCAATGAGCAGTGGTACTCACATGCACAGGAATAACAGCAGTCAATGAGCAGTGGTACTCACATGCACAGGAATAACAGCAGTCAATGAGCAGTGGTACTCACAGGCACAGGAATAAAAGCAGTCAATGAGCAATGGTACTCACATGCACAGGAATAACAGCAGTCAATGAGCAGTGGTACTCACATGCACAGGAATAACAGTTGTCAATGAACAGTGGTACTAACATACATAGCTGTAACAACTGTCAATGAGCAGTAATACACACAGGAATAACAGCTTACATTGATAGTTGTACTCGCATTCGCATGAGTAACAGTGTCAATGAACAGTCGTACTCACATACAGAGGAATAATAGCTGCCAATGATCAGTGATACTCACTTTTACAGGAATACTAACTGTCAATGAGCAGTGGTACTCAAATACACAGTAATAACAGCTGTGAATGAGGAGTGGTACAGCTTTCAGTGAGCAGTTATACTCACATACTTAGGAGAAACAGCTACCAGTGAGTAGTTGTACACATGTCCAGAGGACTAACAGCTGTCAGTGAGTAGTGGTTCTCAAAGACCTAAGTTTGATATCTGTCAATGAGCAGTGGTACTCACAGACACAGGAATACCAACTGTCAATGAGTGGTGGTACTCATATACACAGGAATAGCAACTTTCCATGAGCAGTGGTACTCACATACAAATGAATAGGAGCTGTCAATGAGCAACGGTCCTCACATGTGGTGGAATGACAGCTGTCAATGAACAGTGGTACTCAGACATACAGGAATAACAGCTCTCAATCAGCAGTGGTACTCATATACATAGGGAGAACAGCTTTCAGTGAGCAGTAGTACTCACATACACAGTAATAACAGCTGTCAATAATCAGTGGTAGTCACACACCTTGGTGTAACAGGTGTCTATGTCTGGTGGTACTCAGATACACAGGAATAACAACTGTCAATGAACAATGGTACTCAAATACATAGCAATAACAGCATTCAGTGAGCAGTGGTGCTCAAATACACAGGAATAACAGTTCTTAGTGAAGAGTGGTACTTACACAGATAGGTGCAGTAGTTGTCAATGAGGAGTGGTACTCACACACACACACACACACACACACACACACACACACACACACACACACACACACACACACACACACACACACAGGATTAACAACTGCCAGTGAGCAATGGAACTCAAGTACAGAAGAATAACAGCTGTCAGTGAATGGTAATACTCACAAACACAGGAATAACAGCTGTCAATGAGCAGTGGTACTCACATACAGAAGAATAACAGCTCTCAATGAGTAGGCATACTCACATCCAGAGGAATAAAAGTATCAGTGAGTGGTGGTACTCACATATTTAGGAATTACAGCAGTCAATGATCAATGATACATGTACAAGAATAACAGCTGTT
>NC_056744.1:803761551-803834051 GCF_019279795.1 Protopterus annectens
AGCAGTGATTCTCACATACATAGGAATAACAGTTGTCAATGAACAGTGGTACTCACCTACATATGTGTAACAACTGTCAATGAGCAGTGGTACTCACAAACACAGGAATAATAGCTGTCAATGAGCAGTGGTGCTCACTTACATAGCTGTAACAACTGTCAATGAGCAGTGATACTCACACACACAGGAATAACATCTGCCAATGAGGAGTGTGCTCACGTACACAGGAATAACAGCATACATTGAGAAGTTGAACTCTCATTCACAGGAATAATAGTTTCAATGAGTAGTGGTACCAATATACTTAGGAAGAACAACACTGGTATTGATATGCACAAAAACAACAGCTGTCAATGAGCAGTGATACTCACATGCATAGGTGCAAGAGCTGTCGATGAGCCTTGGCAGTCACATACACAAGAATAACAGCTGTTAATGAGCAGTTGTACTCACATACACAGGAATAATAGCTGCCAATGGGCAGTGGTACTCACATTCACAGGAATACCAACTGTCAATGAGCATGAGCAGTGGTACTCAAATTCACAGTAATAACAGCTGTGAATGAGGAGTCCTACAGTTTTCATTGAGCAGTTATACTCGCATACTTAGGAGAAACAGCAACCAGTGAGTAGTTGTACCCATGTACACAGGAGTAACAGCTGTCAGTGAGAAGTTCATAGGTTCATAGGTTCATAGGTTTATACTAGGCTAACTGCCCTAGGGCATTTATAAGCCTAGCCCAAAGTTATGTGGCTTACGCCGCCCCTTATGTTAGAAATACTGTGCCCATTAGTTTGTTGTGCCTCTGTCCAGTAGTGACACAGAGATGATTCCCGGGGTAAACCTACGATCTCCCATCCACCGGTCAAGATTTCTCTTGAACAGAGCCAAGTGGTACTCAAAGACCTATGTTTGACAGCTGTCAATAAGCAGTGGTATTCATATGCACAGGAATAACTGTCAATGCACAGTGGTACTCATATACACAGGAATAAAAATTTTCCATGAATATTGGTATTCACATATGAATGAATAGCAGCTGTCAATGAGCAACGCTCCTCACATGTGGTGGAATGACAGCTGTCAATGAACAGTGGCACTCAGACATACAGGAATAACAGCTCTCAATCAGCAGTGGTACTCACGTACATAGTGAGAACAGCTTCCAGTGAGCAGTAGTACTCACATATACAAGTGTAACAATTGTCAATGAGCAGTGGTACCACATACACAGTAATAGCTGTCAATGATCAGTGGTAGTCACAATCCTTGGTTTAACAGGTTTCCATTTCTGGTGGTACTCACATACACAGGAATAACAGCTGTCAATGAGCAATGGTACTCAAATACATACCAATAACAGTTTTCAGTGAGCAGAGGTGTTTAAATACACAGGAATAACAGTTGTCAGTGAGCAGTGATACTTATATAGGTGCAGTAGCTGTCAATGAGCAGTGGTACTCACATACACAGGTACAACTGTCAATAAGGAGTGTGCTCACATACACAGGAATAACAGCTGCCAATGGGGAGTGTGCTCACATACACAGGAATAACAGCTTACATTTAGTAGTTGTACTCCCATTCACAGGCATAACAATGTCAAAGAGTAGTGGTACTCGTATACTTAGGAAGAACAACACTGGTATTCATATGCACAAAAATAACCACTGTCAATGAGCAGTGATACTCACATGCATAGGTGCAAAAGCTGTTGATGAGCCCTGGAAATCACATACACAGGAATAATAGCTGCCAATGAGCAGTTACTGACATTCACAGGAATACCAACTGTCAATGAGCATGAGCAGTGGTACTTAGACAGTAATAACAGCTATGAATGAGGAGTGATACAGCTTTCAGTGAACAGTTGTACTCGCATACTTAGGAGAAACAGCTACCAGTGAGTAGTTGTACACATGTCCAGAGGAGTAACAGCTGTAAGTGAACAGTGGTACTCAAAGATCTACATTTGACAGCTGTCAATGAGCAGTGGCACTCACATACAAATGAATAGCAGCTGTCAATGAGCAACGGTCCTCACATGTGGTGGAATGATAGCTGTCAATGAACAGTGGCACTCAGACATACATGAATAACAGCTCTCAATCAGCAGTGGTATTCACATACATAGGGAGAACAGCTTTAAGTGAGTAGTATACTCACATACACAATTATAACAGTTGTCAATGAGCAGTGGTGTCACATGCACAGTAATAACAGCTGTCAGTGATCAGTGGTAGTCACATACCTTGGTTTAACAGGTGTCAGTTCCTGGTGTTACTCCCATACACAGGAATAACAGCTGCCAATAAGCAATGGTACTCAAATATATAGTAATAACAGCTTTTAGTGAGCAGTGGTGCTCAAATAGACATGAATAACAGGTTTCAGTGAGCAGTGGTACTTATACACATATGTGCAGCAGCTGTCAATGAGGAGTGGTACTCACATACACAGAAATAACAACTGTCAATGAGAAATGGAGCTCAAATACCAAGGAATAACAGCTGTCAATGAATAGTGGTACTCACATACACAGGAATAACAGCTGTCAATGAGCAGTGGTACTCACATACAGACGAATATCAGCTTTCAATGAATAGTCATACTCACATCCAGAGGAATAAAAGTGTCAGTGAGTGGTGGTACTCACATACTTAAGAATTACAGCAGTCAATGAGCAGTGATACATGTACAGGAATAACAGCTGTTAATGTCTAGTTGTATTCATATACATAGGAATAACAACTGTGACTGAGCATAAGTAATCACATACAGAGGAATAACTGTTGTTAATGAGCAGAGGTGTTCGCTTACCCAAGTGTAACAACTGTCAGTGTTTGTTGGTACTCGCATATAGTGGAAAACAGCTTGGAGCAGTGGTACTCACATACTAAGGAATAACTCTCAATGAACAGCTGTATTCAAATGCACAAGAATAACAGCTTTCAGTGAGCAGTTATATTCATATACTTAGGAATAACAGCTGTCAATGAGTAGTTGCACTGACATCCAGAGGAATAATAACTGTCAATGAGCAGTGGTACTCACAGACTTAGAAATAACATCTGTCAATGAGCAATGGTATTTACATGCACATGAATAACAACTGTCAGTGAGCAGTGGTAGTCACATACATAGGTCCAATAGCTGTCATTGAGCAGGGGTACTGAAATACAGAGGAAAAACAGCTGTCAATGAGCAGTCATTCTCTCATATCTAGGTGTAACAGCTGTCACTGTTTGTTGGTACTCGCATAAACTGGAATGACAGCTTTCAATGAGTATTCATACTCAGATCCGCAGGAGGAGTGGTTCTCATACTTAGGAATAACAGCAGTCAATGAGCAGTGGTACTCACATGCATAGGTGCAATAGCTGTCGATGAGCCATGGTACATGCATACACAGGAATAACAGTGGTCAATGAGCTGTGGTATTCACATACCTAGGTGTATCAGCTGTCAATGTCTGGTGTTATTTACATACGTAGGAATAACAGTTTTCATTAAGCAGTGGTACTCACATGCATAGGTGTAGCAGCTGTCAATGAGCAGTGGTACTCATATACACAGGAATAACAGCTTTCAATGAACAATGGTATTGATCTACTCAGGAATAACAGTTGTCAGTGAGCGGTGGTACTCACATGCTTAGGAAAACAGCTGTCAATGAGCAGTTGTATTCACATACACAGGAATAACAGCAGTCAATGAGCAATGGTACTCACATACATTGGAATAACAGCTGTCAATGAGCAGTGATACTCGCATACATAGGAATGACAGCTGTCAATGAGCAGTGGCACTTACTTGCGCAGGAATAAAAAAATGTCAATGAGCTGTGCTACTCACATACATAAGTGTAACTGCTGTCAGTCAGCAGTGGTACTGTCATACCTAAGTTTAATAGCTGTGAATGTCTGGTGGTACACCCATATCCAGAAATAAAAAGTGTTAATGAGCAGTGGTACTCACATACAGAGAAATAACTGCTGTCAGTGAAAAGTCCCACTAACATACACAGGAATAATGGCTGTCAATGCGGAGTGGTACTCAGATACAGAAGAATAACAGTTCTCAGTGAACAATGGTACTACATTACATAGGCATAATAGCTGTCAATGAGCAGTGGTACTCACATAGGCAAGAATAACAGCTGTCAATGAGCAATGGTACTCATATTCCTATGTTTAACAGCTGTGAATAACCTGTGGTACTAACAGACACAAGAATAACAACTGTTAGTGAGCAGTGGTACTCACATACACAGGTGTACCAGCAGTCAATGAGCAGTGGTACTCACATACACAGGGATAACAGCTGTCAATGAGTAATTGTGCTCACATAGACAGGAATAAGAGTTGTCAATGAGCAGTGGTACTCATATACATAGGAATAACAGCTTTCTGTGAGCAGTGGTATTCACATATACAGGAATAGCAGCATTTATTGAGCAGGGGTATTCTCATACTTAGGAATAAGAGCTCTCAATGATCAGTGGTATGCTCATACATAGTAATAACAGCTATCAGTAAGCAGTGGTAGTCATATACACAGGAGTAATGGCTGCCAATGGCTAGTAGTATTCACATGCACAGGGATAAGAGCTGCCAATGACTAGTGGTATTCACATGCGCAGGAATTGCAGTGGTCAATAAGCAGAGGTAGTCACATACCTTGGTGTACCAACTGTCAGTGAGTAGTGATACTTAGGAATAACAGCTGTTATTGAGCAGTGGTGTTTGCATACACAGGAATAACAGCTGTCAATGAGCAGTGGTACTCACGTATGTAGAAATAACAGCTTTTACTAAGCAGTGGTACTCACATACACAGGAATAACAGCTGTCAATGAACAATGGTACTTTCATACACAGGAATAACTGCTGTTAGTGAGCAGTGGTACTTACATACATATGTCTACCAACTGTCAACAAGCAGTGGAATTCATATACTTAGGAATAGACAGAGGTATTGTCTATAAATTCATCATGTGCGACTCTTGTTAAGATAAACTGAAACAGAACATTTCTTTCCACATCAGTTCAATTTGTGAATAACAAGATATCTTTTTGGTAGCCTTTTTTGATCCAGAAACAACTTTATTAAGAAAATAGATAACTTCAAACAGTTTCATTCTGTGCATTAACTTGCAGTTCATTATTTAAATGTGGATCCCCTTTGTAAATGTAATGATCATGATTGCACAAATATGCAAATATTTTAAAGAGGTTGTACAAATACACAATTTATTTATTTATTTATTTATTTATTTTCTTAATAAAGTTGTTTCTGGATCAAAATGGATTGGTTGATATAGTTTAAAAATCCAGGCCCATGTAAAGTAATATTTTCAAGCTTTTTTATATATTGGCATCAAGACTAAAATTTTAGAATAACTCTTTGAAATCTTTTACATGATTCTGCTGTTCACTTTCTGGTATTATAAATGAGCAAAATTATGTTATTGTTGTAGCAAACTGCATATAAACAAAGTCTGAAAATTTGTATATTTCAACATCTCCATTGTTTTATAGTATGTAAAGCTGGAGAAATTGTATCCAGGCATTGTCTTTCATGTGATAAATCCAGCTGAATCTCATGATTTGTCATATAAAGCAGAAGGACTATCTGATGCTGAGATCAGACATCAGTAGTACTGTTACAGTATTTGTGTATAATGAGATCATACTTTGTCTTCTGCAACAAAGACAAAGAAGGACACTATTGTTGATAACTCAAGTCTATTTAAAGCAGACAAGTGGGAAAAATCATGTATTACTTTTGGAAAAAGAGCACTATAAGTTAAGTATTTTCCTGACTTAATATTTCATTTTATGGGGATCAAAAAAACAGCAAAACAGAAAACAAAATAGTCCCACAAGTGTACAAAGTCACAAAAGACAGGAAATGGCTGTAAAATCTCTTTAATGTGTACAGGTACAAGCACTTTTGTCCCAAAAGTGCTTAAACAGGTACTTCATCAGATACAAACAGGAACTTCATCAGATACAAAGTTAAAACATGAAAAGAAGCATTAAGTAGACCAGGAAACAGTGACATCCATTCCTTTATCACATTTAAAAAGACATTACATTCTAAAATCAACTTCTTGTAAGAATTCTAAAAATAAAAGATACTGCAAGCAGATATAAAAATAAGTTATGTACTTACCATAATGTTCCATGTGAGTTGTTTATCTCGCCTTTATTCTCACTGATGGGTTTGGAGCTGATCCTCGGCTCCATCACGGCCGATAGCAAAGCTCAAGGTTTGCCAGTAGCTCAAGACCAAGCCCCTTATCCCACAATGCACTGCTGGAATTACCTCAGATCTTGTTTACTGCAAATATATACATATACTTTTACCCTACTCTAAAAGGGGAACACTTTCCAAAGGAAAAGAAGTACTGAGGAGCCAGGATAGTACTAGCATCTAAATCTACTGTCAGCCAGGAGGGGGAAGGAGGGAGGAACATGAGAATAAAGGCGAGATAAACAACTCACATGGAACGTTATGGCAAGTACATAACTTCTTTATGTGAAGCTGTTAAATCTCACCATTTATTCTCACTGATGGGTAGCATCCCTAGCACCCTCAATCTTGGGTGGCTCATGGAAAGTATGTTTTTCAGTACCATGGAACCAAAGGAAGACCTGTCTCTGGAAGCCTTATCTACTTTGTAATGTGTGATAAAGGTATGAGGCTTAGACCACGTGGCTGCAGCACAAATATTGTCAAGGGGCAATTTAGCTTGAAAGGCAGAAGACGTAGAAATGGCACTGGTAGAATGAGCCTTAGGTTTGTGTGTCAAAGGCATGTTAGCATTCGCATAAACAAAGGATATACAATCTGATAAACATTTAGATAAAGTTGTTTTAGCCACTGGATTACCTTTTCTGGCTTCTGAAAAGGATACAAAAAGTTGATCTGATTTTCTAATAACCTTAGCTCTGTCAAGATAAAATCTGAGCTGTCTGTGTATATTAAGTTTGTGCAGCATGTATTCAAATTTGTTAGAGTGGTTGGGAAAAAAGTCTGGTAGCTCAATGACCTGATTGATATTGGATTCAGAACAGACTTTAGGCAAAAATGAGGGGTTTGTTCTGAGAGATACTCTATCAGCATGGAAAATCATGTAAGGTGGTCTGACAGATAATGCTTGGAGTTCTGACACTCTACGGGGAGAAGTAATGGCCACTAGAAAAATAGTTTTCCAGGATAAATATTTGAGATCACAAGAAGATGCTGGTTCAAAAAGGGGAAGTATAATTTGAGACAGCATAAAGTTCAAATTCCAGGAAGAATAAGGAATTTTGGCAGGAGGTCTCATATGAAGAACACTTTTAAGAAAAGTTTTAGATATCTTATGGCCCATCACATTTGAGCCATCGAATCCAAGGTAGAAATTTGAGATGGTGGCTAACTGGATTTGAACTGTAGCAGCTGCTGCCCCTTCCTTAAAAATCTTTGTCAAAAATTCTAAAATGGACGATAGTGGAGCTCAGAAAGGGTCAATTTTCAGTGTGTTGGCCACAACTGAGAACCTTTTCCACTTACTGCAGTATAATTTCCTGGTGAATGGCTTGTGAGAAGGCAAGAGAATTTGTCTTGTATCTTCTGAAATTGAATGAAGCCTGGTAATTAGGGGAAGTGGATTAGCCAAGCAGTCAGTTTCAGGGACTGCAGGGAAGGATGGAGGTCCCCTGATGGATGCGTCAGAAGGTCCGGAACTGGGTCCAGGATCCATGGATCTTCCAACAGGTGATGGTGGAGAAATGGAAACCAAATCTGTCAAGGCCAGTAGGGGGCTATGAGGATATCAGTCCTTCCCAGCGATTTTGCTTTCTGTAAAAATCTGGGTATCAATGGAAAGGGTGGGAATGCATAAAGGAGACCTGGAGGCCAATCGTGTAAGAGTGCATCTCTCAGGGGATGTCCCGGAGGTGGTATTTGGGCAAATTAGCTTCTGCATTTTGAATTGATGTGGCTGGCAAAGAGGTTGCAGCAAGGCTGGCCCCATTTGGGAAAAATCAACTCCACAACCTATTGTTTGAGAGACCACTCATGAGGGAGCAATATCGCCCTGCTTAGCTTGTCCGCTATCACGTTGGATTTCCCCGGGATGTGTGTTGCTAACAGAAATGCTGAGATGACACAGCCCATTGCCAGACCCTGAGGGATTCTCGACAAAGGGGGTAAGACTTGGTTCCACCTTGCTTGTTCAAGTACCAGACTACTGACATGTTGTCCATCTGTATTGCAATAGTTCCTAGAGGAAGAGAGTCCTTAAAGTAGTGCAACACCAGAAATACCACTCTCAACTCCAGAACATTGATGTGCAAATGTGACTCTTGATCCATACATGTGCCTTGGGCAGTCTTTCCCTGAAAATACCCCCCCACCCTATCAGGGAAGTGTCTGTGGTCACAGTGGCTATGGGGGGTGGACAAAGGGCCTTCCAATTGTGACATGAAGGGATGTCAACCACCACCAAAGGTCTCTCTTGCAGGTTTGTGTGGTGAGAATTATGTGGTGCATTGGCAGTTTCTGGTAAGGCCACTGAGCAAAGAGGAGCCATTGAAGGATTCGCATATGCATCCTTGTGAGTGGTATGGCCAGGATTGCAGCTGCCATCAAACCTAGCACCTTCAAGACCTTTGCTGCTGTAGCTTTGTTCTTTGACACCATTGAGTTGATGTGTTGGCGGAGAAGTGAGACTCTTTTGATTGGAAGATGTAGAGTGGTGGTTGAGGTATCTAACTCTGCTCCCATAATAACAGTATGCTGCGATGGCAATAAGGCAGACTTTTCAAAGTTGACTGTAATGCCTAATTGATGGCAGAGTGTCAGTGTGTATTGTGTTGCCTGAGTCAATTGATGCCTGGTGGTAGCGGTGAGGAGCCAATCGTCTAGGTATGGAAACACCTGGAATCCTAGATGACTCAGGTGAGCCGTGACCACTGCCATGCATATGGTGAACACTCTGGGGGGCTGTAGTGAGACCAAAGGGCAGGAGTCAATACTGGTAATGATTGGCTCCCATCCGGAAATGCAGGTGATCCCTGGAGCATCTGTTCATCTTTATGTGATAGTACGCGTCCTTGAGATCTATGAAGCACATCCAATCACCTTTCCCTAGGAAGGGAAGAATGGACTGAAGCGTGACCATTCAGAACTTCTCTTACTTTACGAACTGATTGTGTCTGCTGAGGTCCAAGATAGGTCTCCAGTCCCCTGTTTTCTTTGGTACCAAAAAGAGTCTTGAGTAAGTTCCGAATCCAACTTGGTCTGCTAGGACTGGTTGTATGACTCTTTTTTCTAGCAATTTGTGGACCTCTATGATTGCTTGTTCCCTGAGACTGGGTGGAACATCTGGGATTCTATATACGGGAGTGGGAGGGGTAGAGAACGGTATGAAATATCCTCTGGAAATAATGCTTTGTATCCAATGTTATGTTTAGCCAGGTTTCTGGGTACAAAGATAAGTGACCCCGACTGCCTCCAGAGCTGGACAGCCGGGCCTCCCTTCAGGGGCACTGGTAGGGCTGACCAGAGAACTGTCCTCTGTCGCCCTGTTGCTGCAGACCCCGTCTGCCACGTGGGTGGTGTCTTCCATTATAACTCCCTCCTCTGCCTCTAGAGGGGGTTTCCCACATGTGCCCTGGAAGGTTCCCTGTGCTTTTCAGAACCACATTTTTCCGCCCTTAGGAACCTTGGGATAGGGCTGAGTAGGGGTAGAAAAATAAACTCTAACAGCAGATAGGGTCTTGCCTTCCTGCTTACATCTGGTTAATGTTTCCTTTACTTTAGGCCCAAACAGTGATGAGCCGTCAAATGGAGTGTTAATAAAGGAAGACTTAAAGGGCTCTGCAATGGAACAGAGATGCATCTAGGCTTGTCTCCGCAGAGCAATGCCTGAACTAGCGGCTCTACTCAAACCATCAGCTGCATATGATATGAGATGCATGGACGAGTTAACAACTGAATTTAGGGTAGCAAGCTGTGTGTTGACTCTGTCAGCCACCCCTGCAGCTACTGTACCCTGAAGAGTATCTCCTAGCTCTTTCAAGAGATCTCTTTGGAGTCTTGTGAAATGGGTTAAATAGTTTAGCGATCGAAGAGAAAAGGTCGCTGAACTAAACATGCATTTCCCATATCTATCCATGATCCTAGACTCTCTATTAGGAGGATGGATAAATGTGGATGTTTCAGACACTTCCATTTTGGTGGCTGCAGCTACCACCATGGCATCAACAGGCACTCCCTTGGTCAAAAAGGCTTTGTCCACTGGGGCAGAGATAAACTTATTCGACTTCCGAGGGACAGGTTCCATGGCCTCCGGCGACTCCCACGCCTTAACAGAGATCAGGTTCATGAGTTCATCATAAGGGGGAGACACCCAGGAAGTGAAAGGTTGAGACCCAAAAGCCTTTAAGAGCACTGACTCATCCTTAGTAGGGGTATTGGACTGCCAACCGCACCTCTGATTCAGGATCTCTAATATCTCTGCAAAGGAGATATCCTCAGAGGGGAATCGAGGGGACCCTTCTGACTCATCCAGGTCAGTGTCAGATGTCAAACACTCCTGTGAGGAGTACAGGTGCCTCCTCTTGCACAATCTCTTCCTGGGTACCTCCTCAGTGGGAAGATCTGGGGAGGTCTCAGAAGAGCAGGGGATACCCTGTGGGGGTACTTGAGGCTCAAGGTCTCTACGCTTTGCAGGGGGACCGGTAGATGAAGAAGCAGACACAGGAACTTGAGGGGAGAGGGAAGGCTGAACTGATGCTGATGATGTGTTAGGAGACATGACTCTCCTCATGGCGTCAAAAGCACCATGGCTCCGATGAGAAAAACGGATCGTCTTATCCTCCTGCACCAAAACCATAGGCTCCGAGCCTGAGGTAGGAGCCGAGCTCATCCGAGCCAAAGCCCTGAGAGGAAGAGTCGGCACTGACATATCAGTCTGACTGTCCTCCCCGGACCCAACAGGAGAGCGTTGGCTCCTAGTGTCTTCAGTCGGCACCAAGGATGTCCGAGTAGATGAAAACAATAACACCGGTGTGGGTCTCGGTTCCAAGGGTTCGACAATCATCGGCTCCAGCTCCTTCGGCTCTTAGGGTCCAGTATGGCTCGGAAGAGGAGTAGGCAAATCCAGTTCAATGTTCTTTGGCTCCGACAAAGTGGTCAGTGCCAACAACAATTTAGCAAGTCCTGGTGCTCTTAAAAGCTTCTGCACTAGCTGATCCATATCCAAATCAGAGAGGCTGACCGAAAACTTAGAGGAATGCACCGAAGGTGCTGACTGGAGCAGAGGAAATGAGGGGACCTCGGAGACCGTCTCCAAGACTGGGGCTGGCTCTGAACCAAAGGGATACTTGGTTCCAAGAGCTGTGGAGCCGATGAACCTGTACCCTCTGATCGCTTTGCCCTCTTGGTCTGTTTGGAATCAGAAGACTTTGAAGATTTTGATGAAGTGCTGGCACTTTCCTGACTACCCAACACTTCAGAAAAAGAATGCTGCAGTAACCCCCTATTTATTAGTTTTCTCCTCCTTTCTAAGAGAACTCTCGATGAAAAGGAATGACATATACTGCAGGAGTCTTGGAGGTATTTAGCCCCCAGACAATAGACACATTGGACATGTCCGTCCATAATGGACATTTTCTGTCCACAATCTGGACACTTTTTAAACCCCAATTTTGGGTGAGATTTCTCTCTCTCATCAGACATTCTTTTAACAGAACACCACAAAAAATTACCTGTAAAGGCTAAATACAGAGCTAACTAAGCCCACACTAAGAAAACTAATAACAATTAAAGATAGTAAGACTAAATAGGGCCAAGAAAGGGCCTAGAAACAAAAACTACACACAGGGTAGATCTCTACAAAAACTAACCTACTTAACTATATTATTTTAAACTAGAAACACACTGAACACTAACAATCACCCAAAAGACAAGAAAAAGAGTTTTTTTAACTTGCGATTTGTCAAAATGGTCTGAGCTAACTGGATCACCGAGATCTCTCTTTCCGTGGCAAACTAGATCTGAGTTAATTCCAGCAGTGCATTGTGGGATAAGGGGCTTGGTCTCGAGCTACTGGCAAACCTTGAGCTTTGCTATGCTCCGAACCCATCAGTGAAAATAAACGGTGAGATTTAACAACTTCACATCATAAGTCTATAAGAAAACATGACAAAAAGACATAAATTTATACCCCAACATATCATAGCACCAGACATGCCACAAAACACTCTAGCATGTGTGAATACAATAACATAATTTTTTTAAAAATGAAAAACTGTAAGAAACCTCAGCCGAAATAATATCGTTGAACTGAAAATCCATATAATACTTGTATAAAAGTATACAAAATGTATAAAAAAACAAAATATATATATATATATATATATATATATATATATATATATATATATTTAAATACATATAAAATGTATATAAGATAGTACATAAGAATTCATACAATACTTAAAAGTGTGTTAAACTGATATACAGTAAATTCATAAAATAAAGTAAAAAACTAGCTATCTCTTTAGTGCTTTTAATTTCAGCAAGCTACTAATAGATGCACTATCATTTAAGCCTGGCCAATATAAGGCATCAAGCTGTAATTCAGCCTTTTCTAATAAGTAAGGCCATGCAGCTCCCCTCTCCATAGGTTTCTGAACCTCCAAAATGATAATTTTAAAACAATGTCCATTATTCCCCTTAATATGTTTAGCTAATGAATTAACATCACACTCATCCCTTATACTTCTAATGTGCTCACCAATCCTATTTTTAAGCTTGCGTTCTGCATTCCCAACATAGAAACAGGAGCAGATAAAGCAGATTGCACAATAAATAACTTATTCATCAAGGAAACAACATCTCCCTGGCATCTTAACTCTGATGTTGTTAATGACACATTCACTCACTTCCAAAATGTAAGGGCAAAATTTACAAGCTCCACATTTATACATATAACCACTCACCAGTTGGATGTCAGAGTGTTCAAATAAGTTCTTCAAATTAGAACCCTTTCTAAAAATGCAGACTAGTTTTTCACCCACAGTATTAATAAATTCCTTTTCACCCCTTAACAGGTTCCAATTTTTCAACAAAATGTCCTTAACCAGCGGAGCATCAGATGAAAAAGTTGCAGAGAAACTACAATGGTAATAAGAAGAGAGAGAGTTCGACTGCAAACCTGTAGAATGTTCACCCTCAGTACGCCCTGAGGTCCTAGGGGTGAAATTAAGTGAGTTGTTATAACCATGCTCTGTGGTCTCAACCAATAAAGGGGATTCATGATAAGTTTTGGTGGTCATTTGTCCTCCCAAAATTGGTGAAAAATGCCCATCATGTCTTTTGTTCATAACCTCATTCATAATGTTGTTAATCAACCTGAAGGGGTACGCTGTCCTAGAAAACATCTCCTTAAGTTCTGAACATTCAACAACAAAGCCTTCCCATAAAGTAACCATGCACGCAGCATGGACAAATTGTCCTTTAATAACCGCATGCTTCTGTGAAAAAGGATGGCAGCTGTCAAAGTGAAGGAAGCTATTGGAGTAAGTTTCCTTATGGAAGATCTCAGCTACAAATCTCTGATGTTCCACATCCTTAATCAGGAGAATATCTAAATAAGCCATGTCATTTACTTTAGTACTACAGGCGAATTTAAAGAATGATGTTTTGATGTACTCCATAAAATAAAAATATTATCCAAATAACATACATAAGTATGACAAAAGGTGAAAAACTGTGATGTTCTAAGGTGATGTTTCTCCCATTCAAGCATAACAATATTTGCATACAGACCACCACAAGCAGAACCCATTGCTACACCTTGCTTTTGCAGGTAGTAGTTGTTGTCGAATAAGATGAAATTACTCTTAAGTACCATATCAAGGATCTGTTCGTACATGTTAATCCTCTCTTGAGGGATCCTTTTGGACAAAAGGTAATTGCAAAACCACTCTTCCCCCAAATTGTATGGGATTACAGAGTATAAATTGACCACATCAATTGTGATAAATAAAAATTCACTATCGAAGGCAATGTTATTAATTTGCCTAAGAAAATCCCATGAGTCAATACATAGGTGACATTTATCAAGGAGATACCTTTTCAGCTCAATCTTCAAGAATTTTGCCAGAGGATGTGTAATTGAACCTCTGGCATCAACAATTGGATGCATGAGGGGTTGTTCAACACTCTTGTGGATCTTGGGCAACCCAAAAATAGTTGGAGTTGTGGGAAATTCAAGAGATAAATAATGTAATTCTTGGATGGTAATAAGACCATCAATAATTAAATCTTTTAAAAAGCTTTTAATTTTATGATAAGTGCCATTCATTTCACTCAAATAACTCTTACTGTAAGTTGTACTCTCTAAAATTGCTTTCATCTTACTAATGTAATCAGAAGTGTTCATAATAACAACCCCATTTCCCTTATCTGGTTTCATGATCCTAATCCCTGAGGTCTGTTTCAAAAATTGCAATTCCAGCTCTTCATCCCTACTCAGATTTCTATTGGGATTTGACCTCCTATTTCTTTTGTTCATTGTACTTAAAGATCTAATATCCAGCTCACACACCCTTTCAAAAGTAGCTAACACAGGGTGAATTGGGGGGTTGTAGATACTCGAGATAGTAAAGGAGTCACAGACATGTGTGACCCCCCCAAAAAAAGAACATTCAAATTAAGTTTTCTAACAAACAATTTTAGATCAAACAGTATATTTACAAGGTTCATATGCTTACTAGGAATAAAAGTAAAACATTTTGCTAGTAAGTCACAAATAATAACATTCAGTGAAATATTAGAAAAATTAAAAACTTTAAAGTCCTTGGTACTATTCAGCTCAAAACAGACAGGTAGAAGAATCACACCAGGGGCATCATCAGATGACCCTGTATGAATTAATCCCATGGGAGGAAGTCCAAAAGGGGTCACCTTCTCTCTCTCTCTAGGAGTGATTGTTCTTCCTTCTGTTGCCACAGCCCATACCCCTCTGTGAGGGGGAGATATTGTTGTCTCCCCCGAGTGTTGTTGACCCCTTGTTGATTTATAATGCGTTCCAAACATCTGAGTTGTGGAAAGTTCTCTTTGCCTAAAAAAATCACCCTCCAACTCTTAGTCATAGTAGCCATTAGTCCCACGATTCTCCATGCTAGACTGATGAGAAGTTTTATTAACATGTCATTCCTGAGATGGGGGTGGGGGAGGATAGGCCACATTGTTGTTATAGTCCCTTTTATCCCTCACCAGTTTTTTCATCTTCCTATTTTAATAACCACAAGTTGCTCCTCAATCGAGTGGAAAATATGACAATAATCAAATTTATTGTTACTAAATCTAGATTTATGTCCTTTTGTCATGTTTTCTTATACACTTGTTATATCTGCTTGCAGTATCTTTTATTTTTAGAATTCTTACAAGAAGTTGGTTTTAGAATGTAATGTCTTTTTAAATGTGATAGAGGAAGTGATGTTACTGTTTCCTGGTCTACTTAATGTTTCTTTTCATGTTTTAACTTTGTATCTGATAAAGTTCCTGTTTAAGCACTTTTGGGACAAAAGCACTTATACTTGTACACATTAAAGTGGATTTTTGATTTTACAGCAGTTTCCTGCCTTTTGTGACTTCGTACACTTGTGGAATGTTATTGGGGATGATTACAGCCACATCAGAGATATTGCAAGGTTACAGAGCAAACAAGTTATGATTATTACCGAACCACTAACTTTTCATGAAGCATTGCATAACTTTCTCAGTTTTGTTGTGGATGTGAGGTATCAAAATTGGTGCTGCTGCATATCCTGTTACGTGTTCAGTATTATAGCATGTAATACGTATATCTAAGCAAGTTAATAGATAACTGGCGGTTTCTTATGCTATACAGTGCTATGCAGTTCTAGGTGACATGAAAGAAACTTCATTGGTTGTGTCTAACTGCAGACAGACTTCAATTCCAATTGAAATGCAGAAATGAAAAGTACAGTTTTGTACCTACCATAAATGTAGATGTTCGAAGATCCACATTGCTGCAGTCCTTACTTATGGGGTAGTCCGCTGTCCTCGGTCGGCCCGAATACCAAAGTATTAGGCTGACGTCGGTCATGGGCGCTTAGAACTGACATCAGAGCATCAGGGTATAAAAGCGCATGACCGACGTCATATCCTCAGTCTTTTCTTGCCCCAGATGTCAGAAGGCCCTAAAAGAAAGGCCACAGCCCAAAAACAGGATACCTCCCAAAAACATGCCCAACAACAACCATCACCCAAACCATATTACCATGCCAAACTACAGAGGGGAAGGAGGGAGGGTAAATTGGACTGCAGCAATGTGGATCTTCGAACATCTACATTTATGGTAGGTACAAAACTGTACTATGTTCTTCATCTCACATTGCTGCAGTCCTTACTTATGGGTAGAATCCCAAAGCAGAGGTAAAGGGAGGATGGCAAAATCATAAAGCATTAGGGGCTGCTAAAATGCCCTGTAATATAGCAGATGCAAATCCAGCCCTAGACTTAGAATAAAGAGGAAGGTGGTAATGCTTGGAAAAAGTATGTACTGAACTCCAAGTGGCTGCTTCCAAAATATCTTTTGTAGCTACCCCCCCTTAGAAAGGCAGTAGAAGTGGCAGTAGCTCTAGTGGAATGAGGTCTGATTCCAGCGGAACCTCCTTACCATGATGGGAATAACAGAAAGAAATACAAAACCCAATCCATTTAGAAATAGTTTGTTTTGAAACAGGTTTTCCCTGAGAACCCAAAGCAAAAGAAACAAACAACTGCTGAGACTGCCTGAACCCCTTGGTTCTGCTCAAATAATAACGTAACTGTCTGTGAATATCCAAAGTATGCAAAATCTTCTCCCCTTTATTTAGCGGGTTTGCATAAAAAGTAGGCAAATGAATAGTTTGGTTCAAGGCCACACTAGAAACCACTTTAGGCATAAAGGAAGGATTAGTACGCAAAGATACCCTATCCTTATGAAAAATCAGGAAAGGTTCCACTGCCATAAGGGCCTGTAATTCAGAAACCCTTCTTGCAGAGGTAATGGCCAACAAAAAAGCAGTCTTCCATGATAAATACTTTAACTCGGCAGTAGCTGCAGGCTCAAAAGGTTGTAGAGTAAGTTTTTCCAACACAAAATTGAGATCCCAAGCAGGAGTAGGAGCTCTACGTGGGGGTCTTATGTTCTTTGCCCCTCTAAGAAATTGCTTAAACAAAGGATGGGAAAACAAAGGAGGGTCACAGTCATAGTGAGCAGAAATGGCTGCAGCATGAACCTTTATCGAGGAGAAAGACAAACCCTTCTCCAATAACTCAGTAAGATATTAAAGAGATACACTTAAATCAGGCTTGGAAACATCAAAGTCCTTCGCTCTGCTCCAAAGAAAAAATCTCCTCCATTTATCTGCGTAAACTTTCCTTGTACTAGGCCTTCTGGCCTCCAAAATAACATTCAAAACTTGCTGTGGAAGCTGAGACCCTCCAGGGTCTAGAACAGAATATGCCAGGCTGTGAGATGCAGAGACTGAATGTTGACATTGAGGAAGTGATTGCCCTCCTGAGACAAAAGATGCGGAATCAAAGGCAGAGGTCATGGAGGCTCCCGTACTAAACTCCTCAGTAGTGGGTACCAGTGCTGTCGAGGCCAATCCGGCACTATCAGAATCATGGATGGCTTGTCTATTCTGGCCTTCAGGAGTACCTTGGGAATGAGAGGCAGAGGTGGAAAGGCATAGACATGAAGATTGCTCCAACTGAATGATAGAGCATCCACCTTCCAAGCTGTGGGATGAAACATTTTTGTGCAAAACTTTGGCAACTGGTAATTTAGTGGAGAAGCGAACAGATCTATGTCTGGAGTCCCCCATAACACTGTCAACTTTTGAAACACATGAGGATCCAGTTTCCACTCGTGAGGATCCACAATTTGTCTGCTCAACACATCTGCTAAGGAGTTCTGTGCTCCTGGTAGAAACCTTGCCTGAAGATTGAGTTGTAAACTGAGAGCAGTCTCCCACAAAATCATTGCTTGCCTGCAAAGAGGGTACATATGGGTTCCCCCTTGCTTCTTGATGTACCACATGACAGTAGTGTTGTCTGTTTGAATCAACACCTGTCCTGGGTGAAGTAAATCCCTGAAAGCCATCAATGCAAATTGAACTGCTAACATCTCCTTCAAGTTGATATGCAAATGTTGAAGTCTGACAGGCCACGTGTCTTGCACCCATTTTCCATTGAGGTGTGCTCCCCAAGCCTTGTCCGAGGCATCTGTCGTTAAAATCTGACTCGCCTCTGGTCGGGTCACAGAGAGTCCCTTGTTTAGGTGACATTCCTGAGCCCACCACAAAAATTCCTTCTGAATGCAAGGTATTATTGGAATGACAGTGTCTAGATCTTGGCAGTGTTGTGTCCATACATTTTTGAGATACCATTGAAGCTTCCTCATATGCAGTTTGGCATTGGGAAACACCAGAATACAAGATGCCATGAACCCCAAGGCTTGAAGGACTGTCCTTGCAGTCAGCCTGGACTGTAGAGACATTTGATGGAAATAAAGAGAAAGGCTTCTTTGTTTGTCCGGGGTCAAAAGGCCATCTGGGAAGCTGTATTCAGTCTCACACCCAGAAAGCACATGTCCTGAGAGGGTACTAGACTGGACTTTGTTTCGTTCACAGAATACCCTAGGCATCTTAACACTACCATCACATACTGTAGATGATGAAGAAGTTCGTCCTTGTGTTGTGCAATAATCAGGCAATCGTCCAAATAAGGATAAATCTGTATTCCTCTTAACCTGAAAAAGGCTATCACTGGAGCCAGAACCTTTGTGAACACTCTGGGCGCAGTAGATAAGCCAAAGGGCAATGCAGAGAACTGATAATGTAAATTTCCAGCCCGAAAACGCAGGTACCTCCTGCAACTGGGCCTGATAGGAACATGAAGATAAGCCTCTTTGAGATCCAGAGTTACCATCCAGTGATCTTTTCCCAACAGAGGTAAAAGCTGTTGTAACGTCAGCATTTTGAACTTTGGAATGTCCAGATAAGTGTTGAGGATAGATAAATCCAAAATTGGTCTCCACGTGTTCCCTTTCTTTGGTACTAGAAACAGGCGAGAATAAAATCCTAGTCCCACTTCTGACAGAGGAACTGGCTGAATAGCTCCTATTTGAAAAAGCAAAGAAATCTGCTTGTGAGCCTCTATCCTTTGCCAAGGTGGAACGTCTGGCATGCCTTTGAAAGGAGGCAATGTATGGAAATAAAACTTGTAGCCTTGGTTTATAATGTCCAATACCCATTTGTCCTGGGTGACTAAAAGCCAGTTTTGCTTGAAGAGTGCTAACTTTCCTCCCAAAGGAGCTGCCAGGCAAGAAGAATCTGGCAGCCGAAAATGCAGGTCATTGGGCCTGTTTACGAAAGGACTGGCCCCTGCCCTCACCTGCAGATTGTGCAGGCGAACTCCAAGTTCTAGGCCTGAATGTACTGTGAGCTCTGCCCCTGCCACGTCTAGATCTACCCCTAGATTGAGAATCAGAAGAAGGGTAGGTCCACCCCTTAGTAGGCCAATTTCTACTAAACTTTGGAGGTTGCACCTGCAAAAAATCTTTAACAGTCTGCATAGACTTAGCCTTGTCTTCCATTTTCTTCAAAACCGACTCCACAGGAGGACCAAACAAAACTTCAGACTGTAAAGGGGCATCCAGAATTCTAGTTTTAACATGCTCGGACAAATTCTGATCCTTAAGCCAGGCATGCCTGCGAAGAACTGAACCAGTGGCAGCCACCCTAGAAGAGGCCTGCACAGCATCAAAACCACACTGCAAAGAATGCTTACCCACCTGTTCAGAGACATGTACTAAATCCTGCAATTCTTTACACTCTATGCCCTCTGCCAAAGCATCCACTTTAGATTTTAGCTGAGAAAGGAGGAAATTCTGATACTTCAACATATGAAACTGGCAATTTAAAGCCCTCATTGCTAAAGTAGAAGAGGTATACACCTTCTTACCCCATCTATCCAAAGCTCTAGCTTCCTTATCTAGAGGAACCGGATTCTTTACAACAGAGGCTCTAACACCCTTAGGCCCCTGACTAATAGTTTCTGGGTCCGCCCTAGGACTCTTATACAGATATTTATGAGCCTCAGGCACCCTGTAATATCTGTCCGGTTTAACTGGCGCAGGAGGCAAAGAATCTGGATTAAGGGAAGCCTCCGAGAAAACATCTTGAACAACTTCCAAAACAGGAGGTATAGCCAAGGGTCTATGCTGTGGTAAAAACAAGAATTCCCTAAGCCTCTTCCTTGAATCAGAGAAATCCTGTCCTTCTCACTTAAAATGCTCCCTCATAGAATGCAGAGTTTCTGAAAATGAAAAATCCTCTGGAGGAGAAGCAGAAGGAGTGGAATCCTCTGCATCAGAATCTGAATAAGGAGGAAAATCTAGAATATCTTCAGCAGAAGACTCTGAGTCATCTGAGGCCTGATCCAAACTTTCCAACTCTGGCTCCACCCTGGGCCTCTTATCAGGAGGGGACATAGAACCTCTAATTAAAGTAATCAAATCTTCTGCCATTTTAAGCATGTGCTTTTTAGGCACAGACCCTGAAGTACCTGGAGGGACACCAGAGGAAGGCAAAACAGACCTGCCCTTAGAAGAAGCCTTAGGAATAGAAGCAGAAGGCCTAACCACCTTAGGCATAGAAGGGAGAACAGTAACTTGAGAGGCCCCTTCAGCCTGACCTGACCCCTGGGAGGCCACATCCTGCAAAATCAAAGTTTCCCCCTGAGACTCAACAGAAACTTCAGCCGGATCCCCCTGCTCTACTGTAGCTTCTGCAGGACCGGCGTCCGTAACGGACGAATCAACCTGTCTAGGTTTCAAGGATTTGTCTTTGCGCTTCTTCGTGGAAGCGGGCGTCGGAGGATCCGACGGCATATTATAATTACACCATTTACCAAAGACTAACCTAGCACAATCTAACCTTCTTTTTATAGTGCGCTTATTAAACCTAGCACAAAACCGACACCCGACTACGTCGTGGTCCGGTCCCAAACAAGGAATGCAAAGAGAGTGATAATCCCTATGCGGTATCTGTTTCCCACAAGAAATACAATTATTCACTTTTTCTGACATCCGGAATTAACTGAGGCAAGAAAAAACAAAAATATTCCCCAACGGGGTACTTAGCCCAACTTGGTTTCGGTCTGAAACTCAGAATTCGAAAATTTCAGAACGCCGAACGGCACTCGCAACGCTGCTTCTGCATCGGACCATGCAGCAAAAAAGACTGAGGATATGACGTCGGTCATGCGCTTTTATACCCTGACGCTCTGATGTCAGTTCTAAGCGCCCATGACCAACGTCAGCCTAATACTTTGGTATTCGGGCCGACCGAGGACAGCGGACTACCCCATAAGTAAGGACTGCAGCAATGTGAGATGAAGAACATCAGATGAGTACAACTTTAATTGTTCCTTCCCTGTATGTTTTTTCACCAAGGAGTGGTAACACATCAGTCCTGAGAGTTTTATAGGTATGTGAAGCTGCATCATACTAAATGTATGTTTAATGAACTGCAAAACCCACACATGTTGTCTGTTTTTTAATGGGATCTCTCTGGCTTCAATAGAGCTTACTAGAAAGAAACCCAGCCACAGTGAAAAGACTGAATAGGTAATTTATCAGTACATTTTACATGGAGGTCTATGCCTAGTGTCAGTAGTGTAGCTAGGGCAGGGTGAGAGGGGCAACTACCCTGGACATAAAGCGTTGAGGGTGCTACTAGTTTATGTGGTCTGAAATGTAACAACTGCTTGATGCATTTTAGCAAGCAGTTTGCTACTATTTAAAAGTAAAAAAAGGAGAGATTTGTTTTTAACTAAAGCATAAGAGCTGTAGTGCTCCATGCAGACAGGCTATAAACTATAGCAACTGTTTGCTACATTTTTGCTACAGTTTAAAAGAAAGTATGCTGAGGGAGGGTTGGATCATGGCACAGAAACAGGACTGGAATGGCTGGAGTAGGAGGGAGGAAAGGGTTTTGTGCATTTACCACCTGGTTGATGTGCCAGTAAAAGGATTATATATATATATATATATATATATATATATATATATATATATATATATATTTTTTTTTTTTTTCTGTAAGGGGGCATAGATTTAACTGCAATAAGCCTATCACTTACAATGTATCAATCTGCGTATTACAGTGAAGCACTTTTTTTTGCTCTTCTTCACTTGAAAAGCGGAGGGGGTGGGGGCCCTGTTTTACAATACCAGCCCATGGTGCTGGTTGAATCAGCTATGCTTCAGCTCTTATTACAAGTTATATCAGCTTATGAAAAATTATCTGTTACACCACCCAGTTCTCATCAAATGCCGTTCAGTCTAATGAGATGCAATACAGAGTCCAGGTATCTTTTAATGTCCTAAACATTGCTTTTATGAGTTAGGAAGAACTTGTTTATTAGATACTATATGTTCATCTTGATAGTTATTGCACAGATCACATGCATTTTTAGAAATCTGTTCTAGGAAAGGACAGTCATGGCTTGGAGAAGCTGGCAATTACATCTGGGAGAAGAAAATATCATGCAGAAGATACTCCAGATATTGTGATGCCGTTGAGGGTGAGAGATAGTTCTTATATTGAGGACTGAATCTGCAGGAACCTTAAGCTTTATTTAGTTGTATATGCACAGTCTGTTCCAGATAAGACTGAAAGTCTGCAAGTGTGAAAGCTTGTTCAGTACTTTTAGAATGTATGCATGTGCACGAAACGGTGATGAAAAAAATGAAAGATTGTATTGCAGGGGTATAGCTGGATTAAATGCTGACTGAGAAAGGAAAACAAAGTGATGCTTCATTGCAATGAGATACAGACAAAGGCAAAGGACATGAAACATGAACTTTTACAACTGAAATTAAAGATACTTCTAAACAATTGCAGTTATGTTCCCATGGTTCTGCAGCATGCCAATATTGATATGCAGTTTGTTATTCATAATCCTCTGCTTTTGTTTAAAATGTACATCCTGTACCATTAATCCTCAACAAGAAATAGTAAAAGGAATGTGGCAAGACAGGATGACTGCATAAAGAAATTTCTTTGCCGTCTGCTCTGCTGTGTTTTGTATTAAAAGCTTTACCAGAAAAAAATATTCAGAGATTACAAAACTAGAGACAGCCCCAGTGGCACACATTTATGTTTTAGATTAGACTCTTTAAGTTAGTTTCCCAGATATACAGTATAAAGACAAATGCAAACATATTTCATGGTACAGTGCCCCAGCCTAAATTACTACTTATCCTGTTTACTATATTAATTCAGCACATTATGAGTCTGCATAGAACATGGTGGTATATACTTCTAATATAAAGGTTTGCTAAATATTAGTTTTATAAAGATGAAGAATGTGTGTTGAGGAGCAAATGCTAAAACTTAGTCAAAAAATTATACTTGATTAACTTGATAGACCCCACACTATCCATGAATACCTGTAATGACGTAAAAATAAGTACCTGTGTGAGTTTGTCCATATGAATACTTACTAACTAACAGCTTAACTAAATGCACTTATTACTGAATGATTCAGGCTGTTGATGAAATAGTGGAACCTATGTTTCATAGATCACTGGAGACAGTCATAGCGTCATAAATTTGTAGGTAAGTACCAGGCTAGCTGCCCTTGTAGGCCATTTTAAGCCCTTCCAGATTCCCTGTTTGTGCTCAAATTAACCTATCCCATTTGGTTAGAGGCTGGCCTTACCCATCCCATTGTCAATAATTATATTTTATCCCCAATGAGAATAACTGTGATCATACCATAGGTAATTTAAGGGGATCCATGCATGGGATAAAGCATTTAGAAGCTGCCTCTGTCCATAAGTACCATAGAGGGCAGTCCTGGGGTAAATGTTCTGTTTCCCACCCATAGGATCAATTGAGCTTAAGTATGGAGAGGGATAGCTTTATCTTATGTGGACTGGAGTTTGTTCCAGAGAAGCAGTATCCTCTAAGAGATATACCTGTCTCTCCAAACTGTTTTGTTGATATTGCAGAAGAGGTTTAGATCCATAGAATGAGGCATTTCTGATGCAACTTGACTTGCTGATATGCTGTAAATCAATCAGTATTGGGTTGGAAGATGCCTTGTATGCCAGGCACAGGTCACCTCTTAGCAGTCTGTAGGATACTGAGTATAGTAACAGGGCTTTGAGTCAGTTCATGCAGCACACGCTGCTTAGGTCTTGTATCCTTTTAGTAAGGTATATCTGTGGGTGTTCTAGCTGTTCCATGTGTCTGGATGGACACATGTCAAAGGTGGCATTACTATCAATGATTGGCCTAATGACAGCTGAGTAAAGGGGGGGCGATGTCATCCCTAGATTTAGACACAATCCCTTTGTTTATAAGCTGTGCAATATAGAAGGACTTTCTTGCAACAATGGATACTTTAGTGAAAAGTATGGTCACTGTCCACATAAATTCCCAAATCCCAAATAACTAGGTCAGCTATTAGGGGCATATTATCAGTGTGGTTGTTCCCTAGGGTAGATGATTTCCCAAAGGATATAATTATGCATTTTCAGTATTTAGTTTCATTCTATTATTTTGGCACCAGTTATATATTTGAGACAAACCTTCCTTCAGAATGGCTAAGTCATTTGGGGATTCAATGACTGCTCCTAGCTTGCAATCATCTGTAAACTTAGTCAGCCAGAGCCCTTTGGTATTGCCTTTTACTTTAGAAAAGTAGATGCTAAATAGGAGATGTCCCAGCACAGAACCATGGTTGACACCACTGATGGCATTTTCTTTTTTTGAGGTAACGTACCCTGTTTTGATTTCCTGCATCCTGTGAGCCAGTTGGCAATCCAGCAGGTGGCATATGGGTTTATTCACAGTTTATTTAGCTTTTCTACTATGCCTGAATGAGGAATTGTGTCAAAAGTTTTGATCAAGTCAAGGTATATGGTGTGTCCAGTTTTGAGTTCATCCATTGCTTTGGTGACCTTTTTCAAAAAAAGGCCACAAGGCAGAGTAAGCATGACCTGCCCTTAATGAATCCAAACTGAGATGGGTCCAGTGTTTGGAGGCTTTCTATGCCCTGATTGATTATTTCCTTGATAGGTCTTTCCATGTCTTTGCATATGATGCTGGTCAGTCTTATGGGTCTGTAATTGCCTGGGCCAGGGCCTCCCTTATGCGGGAGAATTCACTGTGGCTTGGTTCTGTTGTTCCTTCTTATGCCATGGTGGTGAAAGATAATAATAAATGAACATATGATAGTTATACCAAAGGTTTTTATTTGCTGCAGTCTGAGAGTCATAAAATATGAATCTCAAATGACAATTATGCTGAAATATGATGCTCGACTCCAGTGGGTAATGAACACTTGCTTGGCTCCTCTTTTGCATACAGCAAAGAACAGTAATTTTTGTGTGCTGCAGACACTTTTTCCAGTTTAAATGTCACAGCATCAAAGTGTTTGCTCAGTGGGAAGTTAACCAAATCCTGATCAGGTGATGGCATAGCTGACATGCATGTCTCTCAACTGTCCAGACTTTTGCAGAATGTCCAGTTTTTTGCATTTTCTTTTTGGTCTATTCTTTATGGCATCTGCATTTTTTTCTGGTAAATCATTGAGGATTGGTATCACTATATAATGACATACATTTGAGTTCCAAACTTCATATCTTCAGAAAATACATGCAAATGCAATACCTATTATTCTAGCAACTTTTTTAAATTTATAAGAGCAATATTGTCCCTGATTTTTGGTCCTTGTCACTCATTTATTTTTAGCTGTGTCCAGATATCTTGTGCTTAGAGGTTGAGTGGTATGCGGATGTGGTATAGCAACAAAAGAAGGAAAGAAAGAATAAAAGAAAATGTATGACAGTATGGCACATGCACAACTACCACTGAGGCATTGTACTTCATCTGAAACAAGAAATATTTTTTTTTACATCATATTGGTCTTTATCATTGTCTTAAATTAATTAGGAGCATATAATCCTTCTGGCATTCTGTTAAAGAGACCATCACTGCTACTGCTACTACAGTGGTCAGGGATCTGGGTACACACATAGACAGTAGCCTTGCCTTTAACCATCAACATAGCCACAATAGTAAGGAAATCATTTTATGTTGTGCAAATAATAAGCAATGGCATGGCATCTATGACCAAAGAGGTCATTATCCCACTATACTCTTCCCTTATTCCCTCAATCATAGAGTACAATGCTCCCTTTGGTTTGTACCTGACTAGGCATATGCAGCAACAAGAGTGACCTCAGAGGTTCTTTACAAAAAGAATACAAGGCATAGCAAACCTGATTTATGCAGAGTGCCTTAACACCCTTTCCATCTGCTCAATCTCGTATAGATTGCCAACGGGTGATCTATGCCTGGCTTGCAAGGCGTCCACAAACCTCACACTTATGAATCTCATACATATTTGTAAGTCAAAGAGTACTGAAAATACAAGGTCTAGGAACTTGAATTTTGTTTGTGAATTAAACAGCAAATGTTGGAGAGACATGTATGTGTCCTAGAATCTTTCCCTCCAATTGAAGAGGCTTCCCATCCATGTAAAGCTGAGTTTGTCTATTATCCATTTTAAGCACAATCTAGACCAGTGGATGAGGAATAGGAAATTTACACAAGGCCTGACACCCATGTCCCCTATTGACAGAGGTAGCTTATAAATGCCTGACCCTCAGTGTCCTATTTGGATACAGGACATCATTATTCTTTAGTGAAAACTTGGCTATTCTTAGAAGGGCCCCCTCAGATTGTTAGCCTATTAACAATCTATGAGTCTGTAAAAGGGTGATTCCTAAAAACTTGCTTTATATCATTTATATTTGTTGTCAATATCACTAATGAATGATGTTTACATTCCCAAAAATCTTGAAATTCTGAATTTAAGTTTCAGTCCATGGTAAATAATATTGAGAAAAAAGCAATAATAAAACTGGAGATGTGAGACTATTGTGTGTGTGTGTGTGTGTGTGTGTGTGTGTGTGTGTGTGTGTGTGTGTGTGTGTGTGTGTGTGTGTGTGTGTTTGTGTGTGTGTATATCAATGATAACAGGCATTCTATACAGCACTGGTCCTTCACCTTCTGCTCATTGTTTGCTGGAGTCACTTTAACTGTTGCAGCTTTGCTCATTTAAATCACAATAACTTGATATTCAAAGACCATAACATTTAGTAATAAAAAAACTTTGAAAATATTGATATATTCTTAGTTACTGAAACATGGTTTCAGAACAGTGAAAGCACCCCTGCAGTGCAGAGTTTCAATGTTTACCACTCCTTCAGGCCCAATGCCAAACTGGTAGTAACTTGTGAGAATGTGGCTGTGTTCCTTAGAAACCATTTCACCTAGAGATTTGTAATGCTGGACAATGACCCAGAACCCCACCACATTCTTCTTACTATAAGCAAAACCCAGTATTACATTATTAGCCAACAACTGTATGTTCTTTATGATGTCAACAGACCATAGGGCATATTACAACAAATTGACATAATTTCCCATATAACCAAAAACTATGTTCATGAGTGACTTCAGCTGTCCTTTCATTAATTCAGGAATCTACACCATCCCCACCATAAATGTATGTATAGAGATACCCAAATTTCATTAATGCCAACTCCTTGGGCTAGTTAGTCCAAATTTCAATGAGGGGTTCAAAATTATTAGGCCTTGTGCTTAAAAATGTGACCAGTGCTAATGCTCAAAGCCCATAGTTACCAAATTACTGGCCACAATAATTTTCTCTAGGTGTCTAGGTGTCATGAGTCACCTTGAAATTCCTCAAGCTTTAGAGACCATCAGGCAAATCTAATAGAGCAGACTGATAACCTAACAGAATTAAAACACCATCCTTACCTAAATGACTCTGCTTTGAATGCTCTAATTTTCATGAATAAATTCTACACAGTCCTCCACTTTAGCACTGAGGCCTTATTCCCTATAAATACATAAATATAGCACCAAGTTTAAGAGCAAACCCATTTGGTGGAATCCCAGTATCAACAAATTATACAATAACAGGAAGAAACTCTTATCCAGAAAAACAAACAAAATTAACAACCCTTCAGCTAGAGAAGAGCCCAAAAATAATCAACAAAGAACTTAGAAACAAATTAAAATTTCCCAAGAGCAAGTGTAAACTGAAAATCACCTCCCATGCTAAAGATAACCATACAACCTTCTACAGCTATGTCAGGTACCTAAGAAATAATAACCATCATGGTTGGAGCTATTACCAGATAACATCACATACTCAACCCTGAGTATATTGCCAACATATTAGCAGCAAATTGATTTCAAATGTTACTCATTATTTCTCCCAAATTACTCATAGCATCAAAGCTTGCCTAAGCCACCTCCCAAATCACCTCCAAGCATGCCCTAGGTACTTTTTCCAAGGCTATAAACACTAGCTCCATGGGTCGTAGCAATGTGCCAGGCTGTCTTCAGGTCAACATTAAATATATGGCCGACTCATTATTTCTACTGTAAGAAAACACACAAGTTGAGCTGACACCACAGTGAGGAAGTCCCACAATAAGAATAAAATAAGTAAAAACTTTAATCACAATATACAGACTATAAATAATAAAATGAAACAGAACAACAGGAGATAAGTGCTTTTGCCATTTGCCTTCATCAAATCTTAATAGAAACCACAACATCTTCATTTTTATTTCTACATTTGTAGTCATACCTCTCCACAAAGGGGACCCACAGCTGACCCAAGCAAGTATAGGTCTATCAACCTCATCAGCCTTAATTATTAGGCAATGAACCATCTCATCTTAGACATTTTAAATAAGGGCATAGGCAGCCTTCAAACCCTAACCAATTTGGATTTGTTAAAGATGGATCCTGCCTCTTAAACTTGGTGGACTAGATGCAGTTATGTCATCTCACATGACATGCCTGGACTTGGCTAAATCCTTCAATACAATTCCACACTAAGAGTCATTGGTAAGCTAATGGACAGAACTCAGTGTCCGCTAGTATTGTTGGCATACTCTCAGTTAAAACATTAGTTATCAGTGGTTTCCCTCAAGGATCAGTCTTAGGACCACTCCTCTTTCACATCTACTTCTCTGTTGTTAAAGCAGACACCAAAGGCGTGGAACTGATGAATATTGCAGATGACTGGAAACTCAGAGCTGTCATAAATACCCCAGATGATTTATATATTCTTCAGGGTGGTCTAACTCATGCTAGCAAGTGGTGCATGGACCATGACCTCAAACTAAATGCCAAAAAAATTAAGCATTGTTTCCTTGGTACACCTGGGCATTCCTGTTCCAGTTTAAACCACACATGAAGCGATAACGTGCTCAGGTTTGCATTAAAAGCCAGTATTGCATTAAAGCATGATCAGGACAGGCTGATCATGCCCACCAACACTTTGTACCTGGGGCAGTTGTCTCTGTTACCCCCACCCTAGGTGCACTACTGCTCTGAATTGGTGCACCTTCAGTTCTGGAACACCAAAAACATAATGTCAGATACATGTTTAGTGCATTAGGAGCACAAATTTAACAGGATGATTTTTGCACTTAACAGTTCTGAGGTTGTATTTAATTAATATGATTTGTCACTGTGCTACATGGCTGAACAGCTCTACACATGAAAAAATAAATAAATACTAATCACCTTTCAAAAATGTTGCAGATTCTGTTTTAGAATATTCTAATAGTTATCAATAGGAGACTGTATGTTATTGTCTGTATTTCATATTTTAATGAGGACATTTTGGATGAGTTTCATGCCCTGGATCATGGTACCCTTCATCTACTTATGACTCCTGTACTAAACAATTACAGCTCTGATTGGGAAACAGACAATTAAGAAGTTATAGTGAAAAGTCTCCTGAAATGTCCATATTTGGAGGTTCATTTGCATGCTAAGCTTTACAAAAGTGATGGTCACATAGCTGAATCAGCTAAGCACTTGCTTTGAATGTTTACTATCTAAAAACAATATGAGCAGATCTTTTTGTTAGTATTTTTTTTGTTTTGTTTTGTTTTGTTTTTGTTATTGACTTTGGGTAACTACACAGCTCCCAATGTGAGTGGTACAGAGATAGCTTTCACCTGCTAAAACAATTGCAGTTTGTAATGTCATGTTATTTTGAAATCTGTTCCTCAACCTATAATGATCAATAAATTGCTAATCCATTTTGTTTTAATTTTATTAGACAGGAATGTTTCAATATTCTTTTTTCCCTAACACAGTTCCATATGTACTTTCCTAACATATTTCTATTTGTGCTTTATAAACAGAACAATCTTTCATTTTTACATTTTTTATTAGATTTTAACAAATAAAACAAGATATATACAAAATATAATAAATAACAAAAATAACAATCTAAACTATATACAACATCCATAACAGTTCTATATTTTACAAATCCACCAATACGTTTTAAGAGAATCATTAAGTTTTTGCCATAATAAATATTGATGTGTAACATTTGACATTCTGGTATAGGCAATTTATATTTTCATATTGCATACAGTCTTTCCTAAACAAATAAATTCATTAAAAGAGAGGATTTTTTTAAATTTTCTAATTTATTGTAATAATTTTCCTAGAAATTGCCAAAAATGGCCCAAAGGAGAGGCATTTGCATTTTATGAATTGTGTCTGGAATTGGTGCATTGAATAATATCAAATAATTTGTAACATTACAATTGTCCTACCAAAGCTCTTTAAAAAAAATTAAACTCTAACCATAATGGGACAACCATATTACATTCAATAATCATGTTAAACCAATTTGCATCTAGAAATTTATCACATCTGCAACATTTAATTTACTCTGTTTTATTGATTACATCAACCTTATAGGGAGTTATAAAGCTTCTATTTAAGAATTTCTAAGTATATATTTTCCAATATACTAAATAAGTAGTTTTTCCTATTAATTTTAAAGATTTTTTTATTTATATTGGAAAATGCTTCTGAGTTAATTTTTGTAGAGTAATTCCAATATGACAAATCAAACAGAGGGAACTCATTTCTTAAAATCTTATACATTTTTGATAAGTAGGATTTATTCTGGAACACACCACTATTAATATTAAAGAAAAATTCAGAAATTTTTGGAATATGGCTTTCATTCAAGCTTAAGACTATTTTTATTTTATTACTGATACATTCCTTGAAGGTTTAAATACTCAAACAACTATTTTTATTAATAATATATTTGGCAAACAAATATTCAGATGTATACACCTTAGAGCCATATAAAATTAAGTCTATTAGGTTTTTGTAATTAATCAAAACCACCTTTTTCCAATTAGAAGCTATAATAATTCCTAAATATTTAAATTGTACATTCTCCCAGTTAAAATCCTTATAGTTTTTTAAGAAAGAATGCATCTTGTTATTAATAAGCAACATTTCTGTTTTATTATAACTAAAACTTAAACCTGAAATCTTCTCAAGATAATTTATTGAGTAAATATTAAATTGTAAAGAAGATTCAATATCACCACAAGTCAATAAGATGTCATCCACAAATAACTGCATTTTAGAAATAAAATTATTACCTATAGAAACTCCCTTGATTTTTGCATTAAATTTAATAAGATTAGCAAAAGTTTCAATTGACAAAACAAACAGGGGAGATAAAGAACAACCTTGTTTGGTGCCCTTTACTATATTAATGGTGTGAGATAAATAAAATATCCTATTTTTGCAAAAAAATAATGTGTTTCCATACAATTTTGTTAATAAATCAATAAATACTGATGAGAAATTAAATTATTTGAGCACTTTAAATAAATAAGACCAATTAATAGAATCAAAAGCTTTATCTATATCTAAACTAATGACTAAATGTTCTTTTTTGTTTTTATTGGCATCATCAGTTAAGGAAAGTAATCTTATAATGTTATCTTGCACTTTCCTATTTAGGATAAAACCTGTTTGATCATCATCAATTAAGGCTAGCATCCTATTGTTTAATATTTTCGCTAAAATAGACATAAACATTTTGTAATCAATATTTAAAAGAGATATAGTGTGATAAGAAGAACACAATTCTGGATTTTTATCTTGTTTCAAAATAGGTGAAATCAAAGGACCCTTGTTTACTTTTAGGTTATTAATTTGTTTTATAATTTTCTGAAAGTGAATGATTTATCTAATCTAGCATTTTGCTCTTTAGTTAATTTAGAAATTATGTTTTCTTTTTTAAAAATTTGTCAGTCAACTCACTATTGTTTAAATTAGTTTTATTATTATTAATAAATTTGTAGTGCTTTCCAAAACCTTCTAATATTTCTTTTAGATCTGTTGTTTTTTTTTAGTTTTATTATTAATTTTATATTTTTATCTCTTTAATATGATTTGCTGTTTTTAATCTTTATGATCTTATGGCTAAACTATGCATATTTTGGGGGTTAATAGAATATGTCTGTAACTTAAGTTTTTAAATATTTATTGAAATTTTATGATGTAGTATGTTGATATATTTCTGATTTAAATATTTCAGTTTAGAAATCATAATCTTTTTATTAGGTTTTAAACTTGCTTCAAATGTATCAATATTAGTGTGTATATCAGTTAATTATCTAGCCCACTCCTTTGTTTTTATAAAGATACAAACTCTTAACTCTAGTAAATAAATGCACTTTCAATGCATCCCACAAAATAACATTTGTCACTTCACCATTATTGTTAGTCTCCATAAACAATTTTAATTCATTTAAAAAAAACATCCTTTAAATCCCTTAATTTTAATGATATATGTGGATATTCTCTCACAAAAACATAAATCTCTGAGTTTCAAAGATATATTAAAAGCAATAGCATTATGGTCAGACAAAGGGCAGGAAACAATTCTAACTTAATTAATTTCAGAGTATAGGCCGCTAGAGTGAAAAACTTTATCAGTGTTTGTTTGTGTGTCAAATCTAAATGAATAGTGAGTACAATTAAGGGATGTAGACAATTTTAAATCAGATATCTCTTAAATTCATTGAATTAGTTCAATGAAGAAGGTTTTAGCTGCTGCTATTTTAAATTTTTATCTTTTGTAGTAAAGTTTTCAGATAAGATACAATTAAAATCTCCTGCCAATATAATTCTCCTTTTGAATGTAAAGTTATAATGTCCAACTATTTTCTTGCACATTTAGCACCAATTCTATGTAGCCAATAAACATTAACAAATGTATAAAACATTCTATTAATTTCAACAACTACTAAGCTTAGCATGCCATTTTTGTCAGAATAGGTCTCAATCACTTTACTTTTTCCATAGTATGAGAGTGCCCCATTTTTTAACTAAAATGTGACCCCACTAGAATAGAATATTCTTTAAATAATAATTTCTCTAAATCCTTAGTTAGTAGATGAGTTTTTTTTCTAAAAAGAAAATCACCTTTATTCACTGTTAGATATTTATTTAAACTACCTGTCTTAAATGGGTTATTCAGACGAATAACATTTATTGAGATGCATTTATAATTTGAGATCATTAAAGGAAATCAACTTGAGAGAAAAAAACTTTGGTATGGTTTGATATCAAAATCTTTCTTTCAATCTTAACAAAATCCGTTATGGACAAAATCAAGAAACCAATATCTAACAAAAACATAAGTATGTTAACAACCTCTATCATGGCATAAGCTATTCCAGGTTTGATGACAAAGTCATACAAACCACTCACCACTATCCCCAGGATACAACCAACCACTATAGCTATTGCTACTACTTATATCTCTAAACAGAATAGCATAAACTATATTATATAGAACACACTCTGAATTCAGAACTTTTTTTATAAGCAAATCTCATTATATAGTAGAAATACTATCTTAACAATATACTAATAGTCACTAAAATATTATATTATCCTGCATAAGATGACACTAATACTATTGTTAAAAATGTATAAAATATTAGACATAATTTCAAGATTACTTGCAAGATCTTTTTCTAACTTAATACTTATGTACTCTGTTTTACTTCTAATTAAAATACACAGTACTTCAATTGAACTAAGTTTTGTCAGGTTCATAACTAGAGAGAACAAAAATAAAACCAAAATTCTAATATTTAGCACTACCTGTCACTATTACATCTGTAAAATAGGTCTAAAATAATACAAGAACCATATTATAGCAAAATTATTTATATCGGGTTATACCAAACTCAATCATTACACTGCGTAAATCTCAAAATCCAAACAAGGTGTCATACATTTTTTACTATAACGACCAAAACAGAATGACCAGTGAAAAACAGCTCTACTTTCCAAAAACACTTTTAATCACAGAACACACTTCTCTTAGCGCCTCGGCCGTAGCCTTTACAGAGTAAAAATTTTAATTGTTAAAAGGTATCTTATTTATACAATTTCTGTTAATTAATTAACAATTAAATTATCATAATTATCCAATTCTCTTCTTAAAGTTAAAAAACATTAAATAAAACTATGCCAATTGCATGTGGAAATAAAAGGAACATTTACCTGTGGTAAATGCTCTGTATGTCAGCATATAATAACAAAAACAGAGAAAATAGGGGAAAAAAGATTTAATACACTGGGAACGTATTCTTGTTATAGTAAAGGTGTGATTTATGATTTAATGTGCCCTTGTAATAAATGTTATATAGGGGAAACAAAAAGATCTTTGGCAGAACGAATAAAAGAGCATGTGAGAGACATCAGAAATAACAAAATTCTCAGTCCTGTAGCTGAACACTTTAATAAAGAACACAATGGTGATATAAAAACCATGAAAGTAACAGTGTTGGAACAAGTAACATTACAATATGGAAATGTAGAGTTATTAAAATATGTATTGAGACAGAAGGAATCTATTTTAATAATGAAATATGACACACTTATACCTAAGGGTATGAACAAGGAATGCAATTGGCATAGATTTATTTAATGTTTTTTTAACTTTAAGAAGAGAATTGGTTAATTGTGATAATTTAATTGTTAATTAATTAATTAATTAATTAATTAACAGAAATTGTATAAATAAGATACCTTTTAACAATGAAAGTTTTTACTCTGTAAAGGCTATGGCCGAGGCACTAAGAGAAGTGTGTTCTGTGATTAAAAGTGTTTTTGGAAAGTAGAGCTGTTTTCACTGGTCATTCTGTTTTGGTCGTTATAGTAATTTTTAATTCTACAAGGAGTGGTTACATTAGTCATACATTTTTTATTAGCATGTAAGTAATGAGTATAAGATTAACCAATATGAAATACTTGGTATCCATACATATCATATATAATTAACTAAAATAAAATAGATACAAATAATAACATATTATCATATGCTCTATAATGCATCTCACCTTATTTCATTATTCTTAATATATATGTTACTGGACCTTCAAATTTAAACCACACTTGAAATGAAGTCACCATATGTCTTAATCACAAACCTTAATTTTATCTATTATGATGGTGACAGTAGAATCCAAGGAAGAGACATAGAAATTATCTAACATCTATTTTACATATTTAGTACCTATAATTATTAAAAAGAATTTGTTGTGGAACCTGAAGTTTAAGAGAAAAAAATATAGCATATATTAAGTATGTACATGAAATGCTTAAACAAATAAACTGCCATATATAATGTATGCAGTGTACCAAGATGTGATTTAAAAGCTTTAGGTACATTTAATGTAAAAGTAGATTATGCCTACAGCATTGATAGCTACTGGTGCAATCATATGTTATCAATCTTATATAGCACCATTCACTGCTGACCCATGGATAGTAACTGTAAGAATATCTAATTAGTTTCAGTGCAGATTAGATGTAGAAAGATGCTAAATTTTCTATAAAAACACTTCCATACTGAACATACCTTGCAAAAGACATTACACTGATTCACATAAACTCATTTCAGTACTGCAAATATAACAGTTTAGAAATCTTAGTATAGTATCAAGAAGTTCTGTTGAATTAAAATATTATTATAAAATTATGGAAAGCTCTCTTGTCTTTTAGAAAGCGTTGTTTCATAACAAACTATACCCCATCCTTGTATTATACAAGGCTCTATTATTTTAAAATATAATGTAAACTTTCCCAACCCGCCTTACATGGAGAAAGATTCACTAAAATCATTAGACAGTTTATATAAGCAAAAGCTTTTTCCTATTTTTTACAGCAGAAAAGAAAATGTATAAGGTACAACTAATACCTTTGTTATTAAATCCATATTCAGTGAGTGTAAAAGTGATTTATTCTATTATCCAGTGTAATGTTCCAAAGTTCCAGGTTCCTGCTTCTAAAGAGGAGGGATGAAAGTTGAAAGGTCATATTGTGCTTCCAGTGATGTGACAAATACTCATTTCAGTCTTCCCAGTTGCAAAAGGAAAAATCTTGTGGCTATTTTGAAATATTGTAGAGTTCTCAGGACTAATGACAAAGTGGGAATTGAATAAATACATTTTTTATACAACAGAAACATCTCGTGGTAACAGTGACAAGCTGCAAGTAATTCATATATGGAAACAAACTGATACTTTAACAAGTAGTCTATATGTATTAATTTACTGCAACTGAGGCATTATTATAACCTGATCATCATTACTTATACTCAAAAAACAGAAAACAAAAACATAATGGCCATATTTTTTACATGTAAGGCACTCTTCATTTTTTATGTATAGAGAGATCAACTAAATCCACCCGTAACTCTAAATTACTTGAAAGAAGCCCATAAAATCAAATAACAGAACTTATTTAATAAAACTTCTGTACCAGATTTTTATATGAATGATTGATTAATGTAATAAACTAAATGAATATATAATATTTTAAATAAAAGAAAAGAACGTTACCCCTTTATAACAGTAATATAACATATGTATTTAACCTAATCTTTACTGTCCAGGAGCTTATTAGTGTTTAAAACCATACCCCTAACATAAGTAATAAATAATATTAAATAATATTTACAAAGTAAGGAGAAGAGAGAAAGGAGAAAGAAGGAAAAAAGAAAAGAAAAGAAAGAAAAAGGAAACAAACAAAGAAGAAAAAAGAAAAAGGTAGCTTATTAAAACAGTTTAACACATCAAAAGTATTACCTTGTACATTGTGTCATTTCTCCGGAGTGGGGAAAAAATACATACACACACACACACACACACACACACACATATATATATATATATATATATATATATATATATATATATATATATATATTGTTTCAGAACAGTAGAACAATAGAAACAAAAAATATGTGTTATCACTTCTCTTTAAACTTTTTGCTATTTTTGTCTTTAATCGTCCATCCATTTTTAGTTGCTTGTCTCATTAAACTGTGTAATGACCAATCTATTTATTCAGCTTTGTCATGAAGATTATTTTTCTGTGTAAAGTCCAAAGCTTCATCAAGTGTGTTGAAGGTTTTTTAACCATCAAGAAGAATGATCTTGCTTCTTGCAGGAAATAAAAGCTGTGATTTGAAATTTGATTTGTTTAAGCCTTTATCTAAACAAATGCAGGCTTTTCTTTTTGAAATAACTGATAAAGTATAGTCGTTGTCAAATCTAATGATGCTTCCTTTCATCTTTATTGGTGATTTGGACCAGGCAGTTCTTAACACTAAGTCTTTGTCTTGAGTTGAAAGAAATTTAACTATTATAGATCTAGGATTTGATTAACTGTTTTTTACAGAAAGATTTGAGAGAGATCTGTGAGCTGTCTGTATGCCATAAGAAAGTGAATCTGGCAGACTTAAAAAACTTGGTAGCCAACTGTTGAGAAATTGTAACATATTGTCACCTTACTCTTTTTCAGGAGCACCATATATTCTAATGTTGTTTCTCCTAGACCTACTTTCCAAATCATCAACCTTCTCCAGCAATGAAGTATTTGAGAAATCCAACATGGTTTTCATTTTCAGTTTGTCTGCCATCAAGGTAATTTACTGCTTCCTCTATAGATGAAAACTGGGCAGATTGCTTTTTAATTACTTCATTTAATAAATCAAGTTGCTTCTTACAGTCTTCTTTTATATTGTCTATTTTACTTTCTAACTTTATTTAAGTGAGAGATCCTGGATACTTGACAGAATGGATTGAAGTTCTTTTTTTCATCAAATGTTCCTGAGAGGAACCTTTTGAGTGACTCATGACTGGATCTGTCAAGTGCACTTCTGACAGGATTATGATGCAGAAAAATAACAGGAACTTGATTTTTCTTCAAAATAATTGGAAAGAACTAGTTTCTTATACTTACAATATGACTTAGAAGAGTTTTTTTCCAAACAGCAACAAAATATTTTTATCAGAACAAATGAAAAGAAGCAGAGCAAAATGTTTATGCTGCTAGCCTGTCACCATCTTGGCCTGCAGAACAATCTTTCATGATGTTTGTCCAAGTACTATTGGTATATGTAAAGGTTGCTGAGGTAAAATTCTTAGTTCCAAGTGTCTGAAGCACAAGATCACAGGAGATATGTATATATATATATATATATATATATATATATATATATATATATATATATATAAATATATATATATATATATACACACACACACACACACACACACACACACACACACACACACACACACGTATGGGTCCACTTTGAAACCTCAAAAGCTCAAAGTCTCGAAATTCAAACGACTGAGTCCAAAATCTCGAAAGTTCAAAATATTGAACACTCAAAATACTGAATCTCATAATATTGAAAAAACTACAGGACACCAATACTTACTATATTCCAGCACACGTACATACAGAAACAAATAAAAGACAAACTATATTAGACTACTCCAACTATAAGCAGGGGGGAAAGCCCCCTGCAGCCACGATGTAGGGGGCTCCACCCCCACACCCCCTGCTACTTAAATATATCAACTCCGAGATCGCATTTCACTGCACTAAGATGAGTTATGTTGTAGTATAATAAATTAAAGGGGAACATGAGTAAAGTTACAACAGGCAGTCATGAAGCACTTAATGGTATGTTTGCCATTTTCTTCCGTGGAGTGCGATCTTGGAGTTGATATATTTAAGTATTAGGGTGTGTGTGTGGGGTGCAGTGGGGTCTTTCTCTCCTGCTTATAGTTGGAGAAGAGTAATACATTTCTGTATGTAGTTGTACTGGAATAAAGTGTTGGTGTATTGTGCTTTTTCGATGTTATGAAATTCAGTAGTTTGAGTTTTTAGCATTTTGAACTTTCGAGATTCTGAACTCAGTCTTTTGAAGTTCAAGATTTTGATCTTTTGAGATTTCAAAGTGGACCCATATATGTGTGTGTGTGTGTGTGTGTGTGTGTGTGTGTGTGTGTGTGTGTGTGTGTGTGTGTGTGTGTGTGTGTGTGTGTGTGTGTAAGTTCAGGGGGTATGGGCAGTTTGATCCTTATACTGGGGGTACAGAGAAAACACTTGCTGTTAATTTTTATACCATGCTGTGTTTCAGGCATTACTTTGCAGTGTTTTTGATGCTTGGGGTTTTGACATTCAGGATAAAAGCTCCAAACATGAAGGTAATGCTAATGCAAAACCTGTTATTCTAGCAACTTTCTGTTTGTAAGAGCAAGATTCAAATTCTGTCCCTGATTTGGGCCTTTGTCTTCATTTTATTTTGACTTTGTCCAGAATTCTTGCATAAAGGCTAGGAGGTATGCACGTTCCTCATGAGGAGAAAAAATATTGCTGCCATGTCATTAAGTATACATTTGTTTGCTAAAATGAATTAAATTATCTAAATGCATTTGATTTGCAAAAATACTGAAAAATTCATTACTGCTGCCATCACAAATGCCTGTGTTGAGACTGCATTCTTCAGATTAATTCCAAGTGTGTCTCTCAACCTCTTACCTCTAGAATCAGGAGAAAAACTAAACATTGTCAGCTATAAGGGGCCTAAATCAAGGGCACATTTTAAAATGTTGTTACTCCTGACTTAAAATTTGGCAGAATAAGAGGACTTAAAGCAATATGCATTTTCAAAAATACATGAAGCCCATGGCTGTAATGTTTGTCATTGATTTGTTGCTTGTCATCTACCATCATTGATTTTAAAGGGAACCAGCATTATCTCACCAAGAAAATCAGTGGCCTAAACAATAACAGCTATAGTGCCCATCTTAATGCCTCGTCCATTTTCTCTGTATCTTATAGGCTACAGAAGGATGATCTCTGCCTTGTCTACATTGCCTCAACTAACCTCATCAGTTCAAGCCTATTGCACATCTGAAATTCCAGTGGTGATATAAAAAACCCATTCAAAAGGTTTTAAACTCTTCTGCAACATAAAAAGAACATGTTGGTGGGACATATATGTAGCACAGAAAATCCAACTTCTCTGCTATCATCTTCATCCACATAAAGCAAAGTATCTAAAAATCAGATGCATTTAGATAATTAATCTTACAGCTCAGATGACTTATTGGTAACTTGTTTTGGCTATGGTGTGCAGGGTCCTGGGTTCGAGACTTGCAAGGGCTGATTATTTAAGTGTGATAAGATACCTTGGGACACAGGTGGATAGTAGTCTCTCCTTTGATAATCACATCGCCACAGTGGTCAGGAAATCCTCTAAGTGGCTCACCTCATCACAAAAGGTTTCTCATCCAGAAAAAAAGGTCATTGTTCCCCTCTACTCATCATTCATTAGACCCATTATAGAGTACAACACCCCTTTTGGTATGTGCCTCACAAGACATCTACAACAACTGGAAAGGCCACAGAAATACCTCACAAAGATGATTATTGGCCTCAAACAGATGCCCTACACAGACCATCCCAAAAAACTCCAGCTTTACTTCTTCGCATATTGGCATATCGCCTACTCAGGGGCAATCTCTGCCTAACATACAAAGCTATGTCAAACCCAGAGCTGTTGGACATGCTCCACTTAATGAAATCCCAATCCCTCCGAGCTACATGCTCTAGGGACCTAAACCTTGTCACCACAATAAACAGAACATGCTGGAGGGATAGATTTATGTCCCAGAGACTTCCCATACTCTGGAACAGACTACCCATCTATGTCAAACAGAGCTCCTCATTAGCACTCTTCAAAACAAATCTTGATGATTGGATGGGAAATAGGAAATTCACCCCAGGGATCACTTCTGTGGCTCTGCTTGACAGCGGCACAGGAAAATAATTTTCTTGGGTGGTGAAAGCCAGGGTAACTTTTTGGCTAGGCTTATATAGTCCCTAAGGCTAATAGCCTAGTACCTACCTATAAACTTATGAACCTATGTACTGCATATAATCTTTACAACAAGAAATGGTTAAACTCTGACAATTACATGTTGAAATGCAGTCTTGTAATGTACTGTATATATTCCTGTCAACAACAAGATGTTAAATCTATATATAGATGTTAATTTTCTAGCTACTAGAGTAACAGCTTATCTACTGCTTTTGTAATGTCTGCATGGGGTAATAGTATCAATGAACACTGTAAAGAAACATAAAAGACATAGTATGTCTCTCATGTGTAGAAATGAGTTATGAAGTTATCTACTCTATCTTCCTGCTATACTTGCTGTTAAACACCTCTATAACATGTATCTATTAATGTAGCCTGTGAATGATGGCAAATACACTCTTTGGTTAACTCACTATCTTATATATACTATACTTCTATAAGAAGTATAAAGATTGTGTACTCTATATATTGTTTAATGAACCTTTTGGTCACCATGTCTTTCTCTTGTTAATGATTTTACTGCTCTGGAGCTCTTCTCCCCAGGCCTCCACTGAAAATGGACATATATCCAGTTGGACTCTCCCGGTTAACAAATGTAAAAGAAAAGAAAATAAAAATATCTGCATATTGCATGCTGAAATGTATTCTTAGGTGTAAGCTCAAATCCTCACTTATGTACTGTAGTGTATTTGGAGCTTTTCTCCCTGGGCCTCCACTGAAAATGGGCCTGTCTCAGTCGGACTTTCCCGGTTATCAAATGTAAAATAAATAAAATAAATAAAAATGAATGGAATGGAAACTGCAAATTCACCCCTGGTTTAACACCTTTGCCCTTTATGGATAGGGATAACATGTAAATATCTTGTCTCTGGGCTCTTTGTCCCTTATAGATAAGAGTAACAAGTAGATGTCTATGCTCTGGGCTACTGGTACTTAAAATAAAATTGCTTTGGGTTACTCCTACCTATACTACAATGGCAACAAGCTTTTTGGGAATGCATGGCTAGGCTTCAAAAGATCCTCAGGGATCTACAGCCTAGTAAGTACCTTTGAACTTATGAACCTATTTTCACACACACATATACACGCACACACACACACACACACACACACACACACACACACACACACACACACACACACACACACGCACACACGCACACACGCACACATGCACACATGCACACGCACATGCACATGCACACGCACAAACACTCACACACACATACACACACACACAGAGCATGAATTGTGAGGTATTTGTGATTGACACACTAATGTGTAATCACATCTGTGTGGTTTGATTTGTGTTGAAATATCAAGATAATGATATGACAGAGACTGCACTTTTTTCTGAGATACTGTGATCTTGGAGTTAGTATATTGAAGTAGAAGGGGGTGGGGTGGGAGATGAAGCCTTTTATACATAAGCTTAGAGCAGGACAAAAGTCAAACCATATAGAACCTCGAGTATAAAAGAAAACATTTCATGTTCCTTAAAAGATGTGATTACATATTTGTTCATATACTTTATTGTTATTGGCTGGTTTTGTACCACTAGGCCCAGCCTATTTTCATAAGAGACTAGAGGTGCATTCATACGAACTTGGGAAATTTCAATAAGTACCATGGGATGTTTTTCATCCATCTGAACTGCCACCAGTTCTGGCAGATAGGACCACTACCAGTCCATTGCTGCTCAATTCCTAAATGAGTTCACACCAAACATTTCTGACATGGAAGCTTATCATCCTCATAATTTGGAACAAAGAAAAAAACTTTAGAAGCCAAAAGAGTTTGCTCCAACTGATCAGGTACATTTCTGAGTCTGCAAATAAATCACAGTCAGGAATGGCAATGCTTTTTTCAAAACAGGGTCAGAATATATAATGTCCGCAATGTCTAACAATGTGTACCATCCATCCATCCTTATCTGATATCCCACTGCATGCTTTACAGTCTTGTAGGATCACCTGAATTTATCCCAGCTGTCAGTGGGAGTAAGGCACTGCAACCCATTTTGGTCAGAGAACTAGTCTAGTACAGCAATACATATTATTTTTCCATAAAATAATTGCTTCTAATCAGAAAGTACATATCCTTGGGTTCTGCCATGACAGTGCTATCAGATAGCACTCTTCTTGAGTGTAATAAATAGATCCCTCCATACTATGAGCCTTGAATGTTTTTCTATAGTCACCTTATGACCACCAAGCCACCCCACTGCCTGCTCAACTGGATCATTTGTTCCCTCTGGGGTGACAAACTGATAGCTCATACGTTGTACTAGAGTCAGTAGAACCACGAGTGGTGCCAACATTGCCATGGGAACCAGACTGTTCTCTTTCTGTTCTTAACACCATGGGCATGCCTATCGAACATTCTTCCCTGGTGGGCAATCCATGGACATAATGTGAGATAGTCACTCATTTCCATTAGCTTTGTAAGCTTGCAAATATCCCTGCCTCCTGCAACAAGCAACATTGTGCACATTTCTCTACTCTCCACTGGGGATATTAATGTTCTTTGTATGTCCTTGACACGTGCCCCTCCCTTCTACCCAGAGAAAGATGACCAGGCTCATTTGCTTCACTCTGCTTCCTCCACAGCCAACTTCAGTAGGTGCCTGAGCCACTAATGCTCCGGACATTGTTAGGACTCTATCCTATTTTGGCAAGGGAGCTTTTTATAAGCCTTTAAGTGTGCACGTCAAATTACATAAACCATAATTGCTTGCTTGGAAGCATTGTACAATTTCTTCAGAATCTTTAAAAATAACCCCATTCAGGACAAAGTTTTGCATCGCTATGATAATATCCAAATAACCAACATTTTCTAATATGTAGAGGTTGTCTGTTACCTATTAACAAAAAATATATATATATATATATATATATATATATATATATATATATATATATATATATATATATATATATATCCTACTGTTATTATATATCAGGTTGAATGCTTAACATCCAATATATTTGGTCAACACAAGAATAATGGTTTGGTTCTCAAGAATAGTCCAGCTATGCAACAACCTGCTGTATGGCAATGAACAGTTGTGCTGGTCTGCAAATGATAGACAGAGGTTACTATATGGTGGACTATCCTTTTTCCCTGAAATACAGTAGTGACTTTGAAGCTGGCTATATTAAGTAGAAGGAAACGGGGGCACTGCTGGTGACATGGTGAGTGTTTCAGGAGCCTCTATCCTTCACTGCAAACAGGTAGCAACTCATCAACCACTAATCTAACCATAGCCTAGAATTAACATTAATCCAAACCAGCTGTGTGAGTGGGATGGTCCAAAGACCCTTTTCAAGCATGACCAGAAGAGCCTAAAAGGCAAAAAATATGAAAAGATATTTATAAATGCAATGGAAAGACAACATTGCAGTAAAAGTGCATGGACTAAATGTCTATCTATCTCTCTATCTATCTATCTATCTATCTATCTATCTATCTATCTATCTATCTATCTATCTATCTATCTATCTATCTATCTATCTATCTATCGATCTGTCTGTCTGTCTATCTATCTATCTATCTATCTATCTATCTATCTATCTATCTATCTATCTATCTATCTTTCTACATATCTGCCTATCTGTCCATCTATCTATATGTCTGTGCTTGCATGTAGATTATATATGTAAACACAAAACCAAAACCACAGTTCCAAAGACATCCTGCTGACTGCACATTCTTCACTATAAAATAAACAAACTGTCCAGTCCAGCAGGTAACTCCAAAAAGATAGTTTATTAGTTAGCACTTTTGTCCATTCACTTCCAATGAAATTCATCAGACTAACAATCATTTTAAATCACATCATTTTAAATCCAGAGTTTATTGCAAATCACATGTTCACCTTACAGCAATCAACATACATTCCAGCTCACAAGCACTCCATTTCCTATAGCTGAATTTATTAAAAGCAAGACATAATTAACACTGAGACAGGTGTGTAAATGGATTCCGAATTAGGTATTAGGTATAATAGTTTCTGGTTTCAATTGCATTGTTCCAGGAATTTTTAATATTAATGCAGGAAGCAGATTTGAGATTAAAAGGTCTATAACAAATAAAAATCACAATTTGTTTTTTAGATAAACTAATCTGTAATAAGTTCATACTATGCCCTTGAATAAGGCTATTGAATTCAGCTTTCAGGAAAGGCTACAGATCAGAATAATTTTACAACTTTTCAACACAATCACCATTTAGGATCATGCATCATGTAAATAGGCTGGAACTCCAATAATGAATAGAAAACTGGTCTGCAGAACAAAAAGCTGTGTTAAGGTTATTAAAAGTAGAACCCATAAGAAGGATGTTATCCATATTACATAGAAGGTATGAGAAAGGAACCATTCTTCAGTTTAAGTGCTGGATCCATTTCTAAAACCATACTGCACACAGCAGAAAACTCGTTACTTGTTGACAAATTCTTGTAAGTTAAGGTATATTACATTTGATTGATGGCAGGATAAGGCATTTAACTTATATAATCTGCCATGTAAGCATGTCCATCCTGCCTGCCCCCACATGCTCTCTCTACATGGCCTATGAGCCCTTAACTGATTCCACATATTTTATAGACACTACATATTCTAATAGTCTATTCCATGAATATGTAATTGTTTACATGAAAAACTATTTTAAAAAACCTTGTTTGAACTTGATGCCTTTTTGTTTTGCCTGCTTAGGATGACCTGTTTGAACTTTTGTGAGATCACCTTGTGCACCCATATTACATCTTCTATGTCACTCCTGGTCTCTAGTGAAAAGAGTTACAATTCTTCTAGTCTTTAGTTATATCTCCCCATCCTTCCAGTGGCTTTTTTCAGGGTTTCTTACAGCAGCTTGTTGCCCTTTTTCCTTGTATTGCCTCCAGAACTATGTATATTATTTAAATTTGCTTCTGAAGCCTATCCCATAGGTTATATATATATTTATATATACATATATATCAGCATTCTGTTTGATACTGTCATTCTTCTTTGTCTCTCTCTCTCTGCTGTTGATTGGTCAATTTAGGTGTGACCAATACCTCTAGATCCTTTTCCCACACTAATCAAGTCATCAGCTCCACTACCCACAATTCATAATTCACATCAGGATTGTCGTGGACCAGCTGCGGTACCTTTCACTTCTTTACACCTAATCTAAGCTGCTAATGTTCTGCCCTTTTCCAAAATCATTCTTAGACTCTCCCCTCACAGTTTTCCCTACTGAACCTAACTTTGTGTCATCTGCAAGGAGGCTGATTTTGTTATCTATTCCATTAGATATTGTCAAAACAAATGCATTCAAGAGAAATGGATACAGGACAAAACTCTTGGGTAGTGACTAACCTTATTTCAAATATAATTCCTCTCACTAACCCTCTCTTTGTCCTGTGCTTCAACCATGTAGAAATCCATCTCCTTATTCCTGATTCTACCCCAACACTACAACTTTCTTAACAGCTGCCTGGCTAGGATGGAGTCAAATGCCTTGGTGATGTCCAGATAGACCATATATGCCTACAATCCCCTATAAAGACCTTCTGTAGCACAGCCATAATAATGGATTGGATTTGCCTAATAACACTTTATAGCCATGACTCCAAGTAGTCTTTTGTCTTCCAGATTGTTGTCTTCTTAGAAAACATCCAAATTTTACCATAGGATTATCACCAAGGAATTTCCTACCGTAGTTGTTAAGACAACAGATCTATAATTCTCCAATGTCTTAAGGATGTACCCATGCATATGAATACCATGCTCAACTTTTTTTCTAGCCCTCTGGCATTTATGCAATGATCAGAGATCTGGTGAAGATCTTTATCAAGGATCCATCAGCTAGATTCCTGAGGGTCCTGGGAGGTGGTCTATCTGGTCCCTGTGCCTTATCGTACTTTAAGCAAGCCAGCTATGTCACAACCTCCTCTCACTCTATCCTACTGTCTGCCTACTGTTCTCCTCACTCTGTTTTATTTCTCTTCACCATGTTACCCTCCCCTTATTACTCCCCATGAAAATGATGTGAAATATTCATTTAATACCTCTTCTTATTCATATGACATGTCTTTTTATTTATTTAATGCAATGTCCTAGTCATATCTTATCATATTAATATAAAATTGCTTCATGTTTATTTAGTACCTGTCTGTATTCATTTAATACTATTTTTAACAATTTAATACCACTTAGTAATCATGTAATAGAATGTTTTACTCATTTAGTACCATTTTTTCATTTAATACCTATTCTTTTTCATTTAACACTACTTTTTATTCATTCAATACCACTTATCATTTAATACTACAGTACCTCATATTCATTTAAAGCCTTTTCATATCCATTTAAAGTGATAACTCAAACTTATCAAGGACGCAAACAGCCATTGTGTCAGTATAATGTGCTTTTTCCAGGAAAAGTCTACTATATGCAGGATGGTTTGTGCCAGCTGAGCTGTTTGAATGGTGGCAGAGACTTCTGCCTTCAATTCATAGGTAAATACTAAGCTGTCTGCAGACTATTACAGGTCTAGTCAATAACCAGAGGGAAGAAATCAAACCCTGTACCTTGTATCTGTGAGAAAAAGACTTTAACCATCATGGTAAACCCTCCCCTTGCATTTGGCCACCACGACAGCTTTGGTGGATTAACTATTTGTCTGGGAGACGTTTTGGTAGGAAAAACTGAGCTATGGGTGAAGAGTCCCAATCTGTGTAACTTGATCTTCATCAGTGGCAACATTGTAGCTGATTAAGTGACAGGAATTCATTGTGACGACTTCAGAAATTGAGACAATCTTTTTTTCTGCTATGAGATTATTGTATTTTCTTTTTATTAATAAACCAAATGAACATAGGAAATGGCTAGCTGTTTTTTTTGGGTGGGGGTGGAATGGGGGGTTGCATTATATGTGCATTAGTGAACCAAGTGAGCATAGTGAATGCTCAATCCTATATCTAACATTAAGGCGTGTGGGCTGGATTGAGTTAGCCTGCATTATTGCTTCAGTCATTCGCGATCCTTGTGCTTTATTCATTTACTGCTTACAAAATACATTGTGCTCACATGCTGCTTACAGTGTTGGCTTTAATTAGCAAAGGGACTGTGAAAATCCATTAGTTTATCTAGATGCTAACATCAACGACCCTCCTTAACAAGTCCTATGGTTGTGTTCAACCTTTCCACCTTTGTGACTCCTGCAATATTTTTCTTAAGATTACAGCTCAAGGGTGTTGTCAGCACATGCTGATGAGCACCACAACTTTTTTGCATGTTTGTTTGTCAAACTCCAAAGCCTACTAGATTTTTACTATTCACTGAGTTTGGATCACAGTCTATTAATGTTTATTCAGTAAGGTTTTTGTACTATTTGTCTAGAGACTAGTTGCCATAATGGTTCCACCCCCTTTTTTCCCCATGTTATTATAGTTACATGACTAGTATATTATTACCACATTAATAATAAAAAGATCTTTTATTTCTATTTGACAGTTTAGCAGTCGTAAATAGACTTGGCTTAACAGTCTACTTTAATGCTTGGGCCATTATGGTACCACCCACTTCTACTCTTGTTGAGTAAGATGAGGTTTAGCTTGAAAGTATAGACACATCTTGAAAGTGGTAACAATACCATAGTCCCCTTAAATAAAATCTTTCAACAAACCTTCACAAAACCATGACATGGGGTTGCTACGTGACACTACCCCCATTTAAAAAAGTTTCAAAAAGTGTCAATAAGTGTCGCTTTCTCTATATAAACTTAAGGAAATGCTGTTTCTTGTATGTCCTAATACATTTCAACACTAACTTACCTTCCTGAAAGGTGTGGATGTAAAGTTCACCCTACCTATATGGAGGCATGGTTATAGTGGTACACCAAGTCTGCCGCTACTCCCGCTATTCCTGCACCCTTGCTTGGCCTAACATGATTGCGATGTGAAGCGACCTGTATGTTAAACACATGTTAAAGGTAACATTAAGGATCACTAGTAAAAATCTTTGAATTTTTGGAAATTCTCGAAATGTTAGAGTGTACATCCTCGAGGTCACGCTAAGAAGTCCCATTGCACCACAATAAGCACTGATTTTATCTCGTACTGCTGTTTGTTTGTTTTTCTTTCCCTCTCCACTTAGGGGATACACAATGTGATTTACCTTTGTTTTTTAAAAGATTTTCAAGTAACTTTTAAATAATGCTTAAAGGATTGAGTACTATACCCAACTGCATTCGATTCTATATAGGGACAAGTTAACCATCTAACTCGAATACTCAGTACCTAATGTTGGTTTAAATGTGCACATGCAACACGAACAGTTACTACTGTCACTGTATTGTGTATGCCTTTGCAGGCTGTTGCTGTTAGGTTACCACGACAACTACCACTAGGTGGATCAACCTAACTACAAACAAATTAAGACTTGATATGCATGTGACAGTATTTAAGTACTCAACTGTTCTTGATTTTAAATTTATGGTTCTGTGTGTGTTTTCTAGCTTCTGAAGAAGTCGGTTACTTTTAACTGACGAAAAGTGTAACGATATTGACTGCACTTTAAGTCTACCAATAAATCTGTTTTCGTAGTGAAGAAGGGTCCTGGCACCGTTTTTGTATTTACATAATGGTTAAGGTCTTTGCTTCCCATGCACAAGGTACAAGGTTTGAGCCTGAACTCTGGCCAATGTTTGTTGGAGTTTGTATGTTCTTCTTGTGTCTCTGTAGGGTTCCTCCCACCTTCAAAAAACATGATGAGTATTTCCATCTCAAATTCATCAATGAATGTAGTTGTGGGCAGCAGCACAGCCTCTATAAGTGCCCTATAGGGGAAGAGTTGTACAAACCAACTGCACTGTGGTGAGCAGTATCCTCAAGATAGGAGAACATGGATCACAGACTGCGTAACATGTCAGGGCTAGCCACTTGATGGTATAAAATATGGCTCTAGGTGATTCGGTGACTAATGCCGCCAAAATGGGCCTGTGATAAGTGGGTCAAGGACCTGGCCCACTCTGACCTACACCAGGGACTCATGCTAATGGTGGAAGGGTGTATGTGCCCCTACAAAGCCCAGCAGCCCATTGTCAATAAGCTACGTATCTAGTTGCCCAGCCTAGGTTACCTCTGATGCTCTGTTGAGCGAAAGCTGAACATAAAGCCAATCAACCTGCCAAACATGAACTGAGAATTGCTACACTTAATGTAGAGTCACTGACAGGATGCAGCTTGGAAGTGGATGACATCCTATGTATCAAAGAGACAAGATGGAAGGGCAGTGCAGTGAAGCCAGTTGGCTTGGGATCTAGAGTCTATTATTCAGGATGATAGGCTAGTGTGGGAAGAGAGACAAGCTTCAGAAGGCAGTGAGTGATATCATCAGAATTAGTGACAGACTCATAGCAATCAGACTCCAAAGTAATGACAGGGCAGTATTCATAATTTCAGCCTATGCCCTACAGCAGGGTTGTGATAGTGAGAAAAATAATGCATTCAGACAGTAGTTGCAGGATCTGCTAGATAAAGCAAGACAACAAGAATTGGTGTTGATAATGGGAGACTTGAATGCACATATTGGGATAGACAGAACAGGATATGAGGACTGCCTAGGTCCACATGGGTGGGGCCACAAGGATAAAGAAGGAGAAGCCATTCTAGACTTCTGTCTGGCAAATGGCGTGATAGTAGCTAACACATGGTTCAGAAAAAGAGACAGTCACAAAATCACATGCAAGAGTGGCCAACATGCAGGTAAACTTCCTCCTAGTAAGAAAAGGGTACTGGGGTAGAATCAATGCAAAGTCATCCCCTAGTGAAACAGTTAGCCCACAGTACAAACCACTGGTTGCCATAATTAGCTACAAGCAGTGGTCAGAGAAGGCTCTAAGGTTAACAGAGACCAGGTTGAAGACTGGGAAGTTGACTGGAGAGAAAGTACAACAGTTCAAGGAATAACTCCGGGCTCTAGCACCCCAAGAAGAGGAGAAAATAGGTGGAGTTGAAGAAGAATGGCAGTGCCTCAGAACAACATGTGTGAGGACTGCAGAACAGATATGTAGCAGAGCCAGATATGGAAATAAGGTACATAAGAAAAGCTGGTAGCAGAATGCAGAAGTCCAGGAAGTCATTAAAAGAAAGAAGGAGTGCAGGGAAAAGTGGGAGATAGAAAAGACTGACTATGCTATGAAGGAATACTGGTTGGCTAACAAAGAAGTTAAGAAAGGAGATGCAATAACAAGGAAAAGGACATCGGAGGAACTCTACCAGCTTCTGGAAAGTGACTCAGTAGATGCCAAAAGGAAACTATATCAGGTTGCAAAGCAAAGACAGAAAGATAAGGATGATAGTCAGACACACTTCATAATGGATGCCAGCAACAATCTGATCACCAGTCCACAGGGCATAAAAGGCAAATGGAAGAAGTATTTCTAGTAGATTCTGAATGAAGAAAACCCCAGAGAAGATGTACTGCCCCAGAAACAGCCTACAATGAGAGAAAAAGAGGAGCCCACTCTAGAAGAAGTAAGGATAGCACTAAGAACAATGGAGACAGGGAAAGCAGCAAGTTCAGATGAGGTCACAGCAGATATAATAAAGATGCTAGGTGAGATAGGGGAGAAATGGCTCCTGAGGGTACTCATAGCAGTGTGGAGAGAAACACGTACCCCAGATAACTGGAGAATAAGCATACTTGTGCCAGTATACAGGAACAAAGGTGACTTCCACAACTGTGGGCAGTACAGAGGCATCAAACTGCTGTTGCATTGCATGAAAGTTCTGGAGAGTAGTAGAATGTAAGGTGTGAGATGAGCAGTTCAGATTCCGATCAGGATGCAGCACAACTGACCCAATGTTTGCAGTGAAGCAGATAGTTGAAAAGAAGCTACAAATAAGGAAAGAGTCCAAATGGCCATTCCTAGACTTGGAGGAAAGATATGACGAGGTCCCAAGAAAGCTGATTTGGTCAGTACTGTGGTGGTTCAAAGTCCCAGAAACATTGGTAGAATTAGTGCAGGCTATGTACAAAGACCCAATGACTCAAGTATGAACAGTGTTCGGCCTTACAGAGGGGTTCACACTGGGAGTGGATGTGCACCAAGATTCAGCTCTGAGCCCACTGCTGTTCATACTGGTGATGGACTACAATAGAAAACAGGTTGGAGGGGACAGATCAACAATGTTCCTGTATGCAAATGATTTGGCATTACAGGCAGATTTTGAGCAAGAACTTCAGCAAAGGATATGGAAATGAAATGCAAAACTGAACGCTCATGGGATGAAATGAAGCAAAGATAAGACAGTGGTAATGGCAGCAAATTGAGGAGATCAGTGGAAGCTAAAAACTGAGATAGAAGGGAAGATAGTGGAACAGGTAAATAGCTTCAAGTATCTGATAGGAGTGGCTGAGGAGAAGGGATGTCTGAATGAACAGGTCAAAGCTAGAATCAGAGGGGCTGCAGCCAATTGACAATAGAGTGTCAGGGGCAGTCTATGACAGAAGACTGCCAAAGAAGCTGAGAAGTAAGGTGTACAAGACAGTGGTGTGACTAGATCTACTGTATGGTACAGAAATCTGGGTAGTAAAGGCAGAGCAGATAAGAAAACTAGAGGTGATGGAAATGAAGTGCCTCAGAAGGGTAATAAGATGTACACTGTTGAACAGACAAAGAAATGAGGACATAACAGCATTAGCCAAAGCAGCTCCAATTGCAGAAAAGATCAAAGAGAACAGATTACAGTGGTTTGGACATGTGCAGCAGAAGATAATCTGGTGAAGAAGATTTGGGACAGATTGGAAGAATGTAAGAGGAAACAAGGATGTTCAGTGATGGATTTTGTGAAAGAAGATTTGCAACAGTCAGGCATGAGTGTTGAAGAAAGCAGGAGTGTGGCACTGAATCGAAAGAGACAGGACAGTTAACACAGTACCCCGACCACATGTAGAAAATGGGAAAAAGGGGGCTGACGATGATGATGATTGATGATTAATGCTGCATCGTATTCTTTTAATACAACTTCTTCATTTAATACTGTTCTCTAATCATTTAATGCAATTTTTTATTCAAATAATGTTCTCTCATTATTTATACAATTCCTTATTCATTTAATACTGTTCTCAAATTATTTATACAATTCCTTATTTATTTAATACTGTTCTTTAATCATTATACAAGTCTTGATTAATTTAATAATTGCCTTTATCTATTTAATACCACCTGTTGAATGTTTACTACCACTGCTTATTCATTTAATACTACTTTTTATTCATTTAATAGATTGTTAATAGGCATGTAATCCAGAATACAAGTAAGGTTCATAGCTCAAATTCCCAGTTAACACAAAGCACTGTCTGATTAAGTGACTTGTTCAAGGTCACCTAGTTGGCAAAAGAACAAGCTCTAATAAACCCTAGCACTAGACCCCCCCTATACTATACAGAAGGACAAGGCTCTCTATTCGACCTTACCAGCCAATCGGTAAAACAGTTCACTATACCTATCCAGGCATGTCCAAAGGGCAGTTTCAGCTGTACTCTTCAGTCCAACTGGTGAATCTGGGCATTTGGAGGCAATTTTGCAACTGCCTCATGTACACAGAGAACCCTCTCCTCTTACCACCAAACACTAATACATGCGAGAGATGCAATTATACAGCCAAACTGGAGGCTAAGCTCACTCAACCCAAGACTGGATCAGACAGTCAAGAGGAGAAGGGAATTACTTGCATCACACCACCAGTCTCACATAGACCTATTAAACCAGCACTGGCAAAATACACACATAAATACACGAAAACATACTCGGAGGCTTTAAATAAAAATCTGCAAAAGCAACAGAGACCTCCAAAGCAGACATCCAAGCAACCTCCACCCCCCAACACAAACCATGAAACACATATTTCACAAAACTAGTGTGCCACGCAATCACAGCCCTTAAGGCAAAATAATATACCCAACACACTAGTAATAGGTGATTCTATAGTCAGGCACACTGATGTCCCACTCACTAGGCTGAACAAGGAGAAGGTTACTGTTAGCTGCCTGTCGAGTGCCAGGATCCACCACATAACACAAGCATTCAGGTCACTCCAGAACAAGTACAAATATGACTCTGTCATTGTCCATGTTGGTGTGAATGACCAGAGCCATACCTCCCTGGACTACATGAAAAGAGACATGGAAGAGCTCTCTGATTACATAGCCCAGGCCAGTATGACCCTGAGTAGCATCCTGCTCTCACCAAGAATGATACCATGGTATAAAGAAAAAATTATCAATTTCAACAATCGGCCAAGCTTCTGGTATAATTCAAAGGGGATCAAGTGTCTGTCTGCCTGGGATGACATGCTTGACAAACCACGCTGCTTCACTAGAGATGGCTTGCACCTGTCACCCTTAGGCTTTCAAATACTGGCCAAGGCTCTTGCCACCCCTATAGTGCCTTTTTTAGGCAAGGCTCAAAAGACAAAACCACCACTGTAAATAGCACAAGTAACAAAAACCTGTGGATAATGCTACTCAATGCCAGAAGTCGAAACCTCAAAATGCACATACTTGAGGAACTCCTCAGTATGGAGAAAACTAATATATGCGCAGTAATAGAAACCTGGTTTAAGACTCCAGAGAGCACCCCAGCACTACCAGTCTACAACTCATACCATATATTTCAGCCACAGAACCTGGACCGAAATACAAAAGGTGGGGGTGTATACATATTCATCAAGGATACCCACACCTCCAGGTTAGTGGCACAGCATGATGCTTCAAAGATCATCCACGTGCAACTAACAATGGGCAAAACTGCAATTCAAATTGTAGCTTGCTACAGATCACCCACCATGTCCCAGGACCCCCAGTCTGCATTTCTGGAAACCCTGGGAAACATAAAGGTCCTACCAAATACCCTAATATTGGGTGATTTCAATTACCCAAACATTAACTGGGAAAACCACTCAAGTACTAACTCCCTTGCCCAACATTTCCTAAAATTTATAAACTCAAACACCCTGGATCAACTGGTCAACAATCCCACGAGAGGTGACAACATATGGGACTTGGTCAGCACCAACATGGGCGACCAGTGTTCCACACCGGAGGTCAACCCCTTGCTGGTTAGATCTGACCATAAACTAATCACTCTTGACATCCACATTCTGCCCCCACCCCTGGTCAAGGAAACCACCGTGAAAAACTTTTCAAAAGCAAACTTCAAGTTACTTAAGACCAAGGTGGAAAGTTTCAAAGCCCCCATGCTGAAGGATAATGCTGCCCAAGCTGCAAAATCCTTTACTAATGCACTCTACGGGCACCTACAAGAATGCATGGATCATGCTATCCCAAGTAAAACCAAGACTCACTCCTCCAAGAAAAGGAAACCAGTCTGGTGGACCCCTGCCATAAACAAGCTATACAATAGAAGGAGGAAACTAGTACAGAAAAGAGTAAAATCCCAAGAAGGGAAGACATCCCTGATCAGTATCAGCAAGAAACTACAATCCCTGATAAAATCATCCAAGGCTAGCTTCGAAAGAAAAATTGCCAAGGACTCCAAAGATAACCACAAGGCATTCTTTAGCTATGTCAAGAATCTAAGTGGCAATTCTCAGATCTGCTCAGAGTTAGTGCAGAATGGCACAAAATACACTGAACCGACCAATATCACCAACATCCTGGCAGACAGGTTCAGTGCAAACTTCACCCCCCTCTCACCCCCAAAAGAGCCTATAACCATACCAGAAGAATGTAGAGCCCCTGAAATCAGAGACACTCAGGTTAAAACAGCCCTCTCCTAAGCCCAAAACACAGCATCAGTGGGACCGGACGGTGTCCCAGGCTGCATCCTACATGAGCTCAAAGATGAACTAACTCCTCACCTAAACACACTGTTCAAACTCAGCCTCTCCACAGGCTACATACTCATAGAGTGGAGCACAGCAATGGTTATTCCACTCCACAAAGGTGGAGCCCAACAGACCCTGGGAATTATCACCCTATAAGCCTGACCAGCTTAGTCTTCAAGGCAATGGAGTGCATCATAATGGAACTCAATAACAGAGACATTAGCAACCTCCAAACACTGGACCCTACCCAGTTCGGCTTTGTTAAGGGCAGATCATGCCTCCTAAACCTGGTGGACTTCTTTGAGACAGTTACCAAGGCTATAGATGAGGCAAAGGTGGTCCACATAGCCTACCTAGACCTTGCAAAGGCCTTCAACACCATTCCCCATTTTGGTATTATAGACAAGCTCACCAGCATGAACATAAACCCCTATGTCACGAGATGGGTTGCCAACTGGCTCATGGACAGAACCCACATGGTAAGAGTTGCGGTAGCTAGGTCCAACTCTAAACCGGTTACAAGTGGCATTCCCCAGGCATCAGTCCTAGGACCCCTCCTATTCAGCATATACTTCTCAGAGGTACAGGCAAGCACAGGAGGACTATGGCTGACCAAGTTCACAGATGACTGCAAACTAGGGGCTATAATTGACTCTCCAGATGACACAGACATCCTCTGAAAGGGTTTCACTGAGACAGATACCTGGTGTCAAAATCATGGCCTCAAGCTAAATGCCAAAAAGTGCATAGTCATCCTCTTTGGAAAAAACAAAGTGCCCACAAACTGCCACATAGGTGGTAGTCCCCTAAATATGGAAGACGTAATAAGGGATCTGGGGACCCAAGTTGATAGCAATCTCTCCTTTGATAATCACATTGCCAAAGTGGTTAGAAAAATCCTTCTATGTGGCCCACCTAATCATAAAATGGTTTGCATCCAGATCAAAAGAGGTTATTGTGCCCCTCTACTCATCAATCATCACACCCATCATAGAGTACAACGCCCCATTTGGGATGTACCTAACAAGACACCTACAACAGCTGGAAAGACCACAGAAGTACCTCACCAAGAGGATCACTGGCCTCAAACAAATCCCCTATGCAGCTCGACTAAAGAAACTCCAGCTGTACTCGGTTGCATACCGCCTACTCAGAGGTGGTCTATGCCTGTCATACAAGATCATGTCCAACCCAGAATTGATGGACATGCTCCACCTAAAGAAAACCATATCCCCTCGAGCCACATGCTCTAGGGACCTAAACCTCACCACAACAATAAATAGGACATGCTGGAGGGATAGATTCCTGTCCCAGAGACTTCCTATGCTTTGGAACAAGATTCCAATCTACATTATACAGAGCCCCACACTAACACTCTTCAAGAGAAACCTTGACGAGTGGATGGGAAACAGAAAGTTTACCCCTGGGATCACTTCAGTGGCTCTGCTGGACAGAGGCACAAGGAACTAATCTAAGAGGGGGCAGTGAAAGCCAACACATTCTGGCTAGGCTTATAAATGCCTTTGGGCAGATAGCCTAGTACCGACCTATGAACCTATGAACCTAGTGATTGGGTACAGAGTGTATATAGAGGATGCTGGACTATACACCTGCACTACTTACTGCTGATTGTTTGGTATCCTGTGGCCCAGTCTGTCTTTACTATTGTACTATTTGCAGGGCTTGGCCTGGATAGCAACAGTTGTGAACCTTTCCAGATTACTGTATTAGTATAACTGTTTCACAGTTGCATTACTCTGTTTATATGGATGCCAGTGTCTGAACAGCTATATGACATGGCATATAAAACTTTAATAGTACACAAATAAAGGTTTTCCATTTATGCAAACCTGTGTGTGGTGTTATATCCTATGACCTCTCTGTGGGTATATGTTGCAGGCAATGACTGTGATTTGTATGGGTGGCTCATACAATGTCCAGTTGTTAAGGTGTTAACTGTAGGCATACTGGCTGTTCCATATTGTGTTCACCTTCTGCATATGTATCTTTCTGTACATATATCTGTGTGTGTATGTGTAGTCACGCATATATATATATATATATATATATATATATATATATATATATATAGATAGATATATATATGTGTATGTGTGTATATCCTTATCTGTATATATGTGTCTGTGTATATGTATCCTAGGGATGTTGATCGCTTCCACATTGTACATTTCCTATGGGAGCCAGACTGTACTGCATGATATGTTACCGATACCAGCCTGACATCATACAGGTGGGATGTAGTACTGCTAACATCTTGTGCCCATGTTGTGTCAGGTCCTGATTATGGGATCTGCAACACTTGGTAGTGTATTGCAGGGTGGACATGTTTGGCTGTGGGGGGTATACCTATTCATACAAGACGTATATTGTTTGGGGCCTCTCAACCCCATTAATGGTACAAGTGGGCATATATGTTTTAGTTATTTTCTCATTGTTATCTACAGATGTATGTCCGTATATACCAATATAGATATATACATCTGCTTACATAAATATAACTATGTCCAAATATACCTACATATATATATATATATATATATATATATATATATATATATATATATATATATATATATATATATATATCTGCTTACATATATATAACTTGCTGTATATATTTAGATATATAGATGTAGACATATATATATATCTATAAATGTAGGCATTTGCATGTATATATGTTCATATATATTTATGTATATATATATATATATATATATATATATATATATATATATATATATGTTGTGTCTGTTTAGATATTAATATATTTATAATCACACATACATCTACATTTTGGAATACACTCTCTGTACTGTTGAATGACTAGGCTGGATGATATGTTTGTGAATACATAAGGGCGATGTATATCTGACATGGCTTAGTGGTAAATCACTTTGTCTATGGTGTGCAGGGCCCTGGGTTTGAGCCTTGCAGAGGATGTTTATTTTGTTGATGGGCAGAACAAGGGTCGTTGGATACAGAGTGATTAAGGCACTTTTAAGCATTTGCAAATGGGTTTGCATGAGTTGGCGGGAGGTTAAGCAATGCTAACCTCTGGTTACATATGCTTGCAGAGAGTTAGCTTCAGAATTGCTTAACCTGTGTGCACATTGCTTACCCCCACGCAAATGGGCTTAAGCTCGCTTACTAGTGCTTAAATATGCTTACTACTGCTTATTGGTGCTTAAATCTGCTTACTATTGCTTTATTCATTATGACGCTAACACCTCACATGTGCATTTACTGCAGTACTCCAGTTCATAAATATATGTTATTTAGTGGTTTTTGCAACAAAAATATTAGTCATAACGTGCTTTGCCATAGAAAATGGAATGTGCTGCAGTGGGACTGGACCTGGGAATGCTTGCTCGTAAGGTGAATGCTCTACTCACTACACTATTGCAATGCTGCTTCATTTGCATATGTCTTCCTTGTTATCCTCTTCAGCTATTTAAGTTGCATTTACCGTAGCTAAGCAATGGGCACACCCGTGCACCAACGGTTAGCTTTAATCAGATTTTTAAAAGAAAAAAAACAGGTTTGTTCATTTTATGTCTACATATTTTTGCTGTTGTACATGAGGGGGACTGTTGGTGGGGTTATGTGGACACCTATGAGCAGTCTCACTCATTTCTTACCCCTTTCTGTTGTTCTTCATTGCGGGGGCATGTATATTCTAAGAGCAGAGCTCTCAGGCACACCCCCTGCACTCTTACACGCTCCGTGTAAGATTAGGAGCTCAGGCAGCACGCCTTCATTAATATGCATGGCGCGCTACTGTCCTGCTCCTAATTGGCCATCTCCATGCAGGACTAAGCTAGTCCTGCACAGAGGAATAGTAAATCTGAGGGCATATTTAATTCTAATATACTAATTCTTTTCTATAGCTCTCTTACTCCCTTATCAAAAAAGGTTTTTAACTTTCTGTCGGATATCCTTCACACTCCCTTTTATCTCAATCATATCTCTCACAAAACTTTACAAAATATCTATAATCTCTACTTGTTCACACTTACTAATACCATTTTTATTCTTACTTTCCCTCATAGTACCCATGTCATTATTTACTATCTTGGCCAGAAAAGGAAATAACTCTTCTTTCTTTCCTTTCAGAAGTATTTCTGCCTCTTTAACCAATTTCTCACATTTCTTTTATTCTCATTAAAATAATCTCTTTTTTCTTTCATAAAAAATATTATTCTCCTCTAAAGTATTCAACATTTCTTTATATATCTTAGTATAACATTCTTTATCAATTCTCTTCTTTCCAAACTCAATTTCTAAAAAAAAAAAAAAACTCATATTTTTTGAAAATTCTACCCACCATTCATATCATGAAGTATAAAACCCCATCTTTGAATAATGATCTTCCCATAACTGATCTGTTCCTTTTGTAAATCTTGCTGATTCGTAATATGTAAACTTTTAATGTATTCATTTCCCTTTATTTTTACCATACTCCATCCAAATATATCTATGATCTAAAATGCCATTCATCATAATACCCACGTTCACTTTAGAAACATTTTCTAATAACAAAAAATAAAAAAATCAATTTCCATTTCTTTATTTTCTCTCTTATTTGCCCATGCATTTTAGACCACGTTTAACTTTCCACACATCATGATTTCTCCATACTTCCAAACATCTACCCATAACTTTTTCTTATTCATCCTAAGACTACCATAGAAATCCTCATTGTAATAATTTTCATATCAACCATTAAACATGGTTTCAGCCTTTCAATCAAATCCTATCTTTCTTTTATTACCATCTATGCATATATCCCAATCAATCTATATACATTGCAACCCCATGTTACATCAACCACTGTCCCTCCACCTGCACATACAATAGAAAAATCTAATAGCTTAACTTCATCCCCAAATCAAAAAACTGCACCTGAGCATCTTTCACTTCCCCAAATTCCACAACATCTACACCCTCCCATAACACTTTAACCTGGAATCTGTCTTGTTGTGAGAAATATTGTATCTTGCAAACATATTACATCAGCCTTGAAGTTTTAACAACCATGGTAATATAGCAAGTCTCCTTCCTGTATTAATCCATTTATTAAGATTAACTGACAGCAAAACTACATAATTCTTTGCCCTTTTTATTTTTGGGGAAGAAATTTCAAAATGTTCTTTTTTGTTACCCTTATTCTAACTTTAACAGTATCTTTCTCTTAGAAATTGTACATACCCTTCTTCAGACTCAGATTTTTCACTACCCAATTCCTCACATACTTTTTTCATGAATTAATTTTCTTCTACATGTTCTTCTTGAATTATCTCTTTATAATTACCTTCATTTGTCCTCTCCTTTCCCATCTACATACCCATCCTCATCCTGTTCTTCTTCACATCATTTAACTCTTTAATAACTTCATTAATAACATTACCTTCTTTACTTTTATTACAATCAAACCAAAAGTGCCCTTCTTTATTACAAATTCTATACTCATTTTTACATTTACTCATCATGTGCCTTTTCTTTCCACACTGAGTACATCTAATATTACCACATTCATTAATAAGGTGCTTTAAATCTTCACACAAATAACATGCCTTTGATTACCCTATATGCCTTAATGTCCCCCTATTCCCATTTACAAACATTATACTTGGTAAATGTTTGATAGCATAATTTTCATCTTTTAACAAAACATCCAGTTTCCAACCTCCATTCCATAATCCCTTTCATTTTTAGATTTAGTGACATTTAGCACAGAATGACATATGTTCTGTTGTTTTTCCTGGCAAGCAATTTTGGCGATAGCATGCAGTCATGATAGCCTTTCCCCAGTATGTGGTTGGCATATCAGCATCGAAAACCATGCTCCTTTCACTCTCAGAGTGAGTCCGATGCATTCTCTTTGTGACCCAGTTTTGTTCTGGGTTATATGGTACAGCAGTCTGGAACATAATTCTATGTTTTCTGAGAATGGCTTGGGTTGTGCCACTTGTATATTTAGAGCCGTTGTCTGTATGTAGCATTCTGGGCATTTTGCTAAACTTATTACTTACTTGAGCTAGATACTGTTCTAACTTCGCTGGCCCTTCATCCTTGTTGTGCAGCAAGTACTATGTAGTGTAACTGGAGTAATCACCAATGAAACTAAAAAAATACTTCTTCTTTCTTGGAGCTATATTTTTCAGATCTGAATGAATTAAATCCAGAGATTTTTGAGCTCTGCTGTTGCTCTGCTTTGGAAAAGAATGTCTCATCATTTTTTCCTTAAAGCAGCTGGTACATTTTATTATTTGATCACACTGGCTAATTTTTTCACCATTTGCATAGTTACCCACAACTATTTTCTTTATTGTGTCAGGACTTCTGTGCCTAAGACATCTGTGTCAAGTGTGAATGCAGATTGAATGTTTTTCCTCTTTGGCTGTATTAACCATTTCACTGCAGTTCAGCTGATGCAGTTCATCTGTGATTTTGGCCTTTGTGAGTAAGCAATCCCCTTTTGTGATGACACAACTGTCACCTTGGAAAGTCGCCATGTTGCCTTGGTTTGTAAGCGTCTTCATTATCAAGATCAGGCACATACAGAACATTTCTCACATGTATCTTTTTCATGATATTCTGACAGATAAGACAGTTAATAAAACCATCTCTGATTCTTTCTGACTTTATTACCTGCACCATTAGCTGGGGTGATTTTTTTCTGTTTTGCTTTTATTGAGTTGAGTGAAGAAATTTATTTCATTAGTCATGTGACTTGTAGCTCCTGAGTCAAAACACCATGCCTGCACAGATGAGACGCCACATTTGGAGTGAAATGTATACTCATTATCTGAAGTGATACCTGGTTCTTCCTTGAAATTCTTAGCTTGTTATGATGTAGCTAGTCTTTGCATTCTAGCTTTCCAGATTCTGCAATTTGCCTTTAAACATCCTGTTTACACATAAACATTTATGTGTTTTTAGCTGCATATTATTGTTTTTATTTCTGTGTTTTATCTTTAAACAGCCTCTGTACTGGACCTATTTCACTGTTTATGCTTTCTGCATTGCACTTGTATTCATCCACAATCTTGCCTTTAACATACTCTAATGTCAGTTCATCATCTTGTATTCATCCACAAGCTTGCCTTTAACATAATCTAATGTTAGTTCATCATCTTGTGTTCATAAACAAGCTTGCCTTTAACATACTCTAATGTCAGTTCATCATCTGGAACTGTATGAAGTGCTTTAACAAGTGTCTCATAACTTTCAGGTAGACCACTAAGTAAAAAAGTGGCAATGTGAAAGTCTTTTATATCCTCCCCAATACCTCTCAGCCTTTCAACCATTTCTGAGGTATGCCTTATATAACCCTGGTCTTTCATCAGCATGGTCTGATATAGTTTTCTAACTGAATAAAGTTTATTGCTGAGATTATCTCTTTTATGTACCTTTTGCAGTTCTTCCTACATTTCTTTAGTGGTTTGACAGTTTCATATATGTATAATTTGATCATCATCTATACAAAGGGAGATCATGCTATGAGCTTGTTGATCCTTTTCTATCCAATCATCTGTGGATTCAGCCAGGCTGACTTCATTTACACATTTCCATGTACATTCTCTTATTAGAAAAATCTTCATCTTGAATTTCCAAGACTGGTAGTTCTGGTTTGTCAGATTCACTATTGAAAGCTTTACCAAAGAAGTATTGGTAGCCATCTTTACTTGCACTTATTTGCTGTAGCTGGTTGTATCTGGGGACCAGGGTGTCTAGGTTTCTGTGCCCATAACCTATTAGAAAAATTTCTTCCGGGCACAGCAAATAGATGCTTACAGCCTGATTGCAGTCTAAACTGAGGTACGTTTATTTCTTACTTTTTTAATGCCATGAAACACACTGCACAAGCAACAGGAAATGACATCAGATATATTACCATAAGTGTCCACCATTAAACACTGCCATCTTGTGGCTAAATATATTATTACACATAACTGAAATGTATTATACATGCACATAGTAGTGTTGCTATATATATATATATATATATATATATATATATATATATATGGGTCTACTTCAGATCACTGAAATCCCATTTCACTGAAATTCATTTCATTGAGACCAAATCACCTAATTTTTAAAATACTGAAAATTAATTTCACTGAATTGCATTTCACTGAATTGTAAGCTATAGACTTGATGTGGGTTTCTATTCACCTTTGACTTTGTTCGTGATAGAAAGAATTTCTGTAATTTACAGTGCTGACTGTCAGAATATCGATAGTCATGTAGAATGTGGTGTTGTATTGTTTTTAAATTTGGGTATGTCTCTTTACATTTGTATGGGAAGTATCTAAAGTAATATGGTGGATGGTTTGTGCATTCATACCAGTAGTGGCAGCATGTAGAGTAATGTGAGACAAGTAAAAGGTATATGCCATTTTCCCCAATGTAGTGCGATCTTGGAGTTAGTACATATAGTTAGGGGGGTGGGGGGCAGTGCTACCCATGTTGGGGAGGGGTGGGGGGCATAGTCCCCCTACTTAGTTTGGTTTTATATTTTCTAGTTTCTGTTAAGAGGATAAGTAAGTAGTTTTTAGGTTGTGGAAAGATGTAGTCATTAGTGTTGTGAGCATGTTTGTCTATGGTTTCCCATTTAGTCTTTTGAAATTTAGCATTATAAGCTGTCGGTGAAATGAGATTCAGTGAAATGAGTTGTCAGTATTGTGAAATTTAGGTGATTTAGTCTCAGTGAAATGAAAGTCAGTGAGATGAGATTTCAGTGATCTAAAGTAGACCAATATATATATATATATATATATATATATATATATATATATATATATATATATATGTGTGTGTGTGTGTGTGTGTGTGTGTGTGTGTGTGTGTGTGTGTGGGGTGTATTTAACATCTTCTTTGCTGTCTTGCTTCCTGTGAGTCTTCTACCGAAACTTCCAGAACATCTTCCTGTGACATATCCTCGACAAATACAACCTGCTTAATCTGCTGTTCCTCCACACGGAGTCCCATTGGGCTATCATGCTTCAACATTACCTGCATCAGAGTTGCCAGTGTTTCCTACTCCTTCCCTTGTTGTACAAATTCAACTGGACTTTCATGCAAGTCTACTACAGGAGGCCCCAAAACACCACCCAGTGGCAAATCCTCTTGAGATGCATTCAGCACCCTACTTCTATCTAAGGGCTCACTAGTCCATCATGTTGCAACAATGCCTGTGTTGGAGTTTTCACATTAAACCCTTCATTTCATGGATGGTCCATCATTTCAATTTGTATTTTTTTTTATTGCTACCGCAATAGTCTTCTTTCTACATTACCTCTTTGCATATTATTTTTTTGTATTGTGAAATTTTCCCTAACCATGTGTCTTTGCCTGTATTTCTCTTCAAATGTTTTTGGAGTTGTACTTTTGTACTGATAAGTTTGGCTTTTTCCTTTGCATAAATATTGCACCATAACAGATTGGGTTTTCTTACAAATGCCCATGTTTCTTTTATTATACCTTTTAAAAAACTGTTTTTCTTCTTTATATTTTCTGACTTCCTCTGTCACTTCTTTCCCCAGGTGGCCCAGTACTTCTTCATCTATATAATATTTTTTATTAATCTGTTGCATTAAGGAATATAATTTTTTATATGTAGCTTTTGACAGCTTTTCATGTGCAGGACCCTTTCTTTCCTCTAACTTTATCCTTAATCTTTCTAATCTTTATAAATATTCTCTCTCTGGAAATTCTGGGCTTCCTGCATAATAGTAACAATACATTTCTTCTTTATCCTCAAAAGCCCACTTTATCATCTCTTTGCCTCTTTTTTGACCAGTCAGTTGTTATATTTTTTGTGGACTACTTCTTCTAATTACAGGAGGGACATCATCCCCCCCCCCCCGAGACTGGTCTAACCCTGTAGTAATAATGCTTCATGCCCTGAGGGTTATACACTACTAGGGGTCATATGCACACCACAATTAGACATTTTTCATTCTGTGAGCTGTAGGCCCAGTCTTCTTTTTTTGTTTTTAAACCTACCTTTCTGCATGATATATAAGTTATACATCAGTGTTGTTTTGGTGAGATTTTGTAAAAATGGGGTCCACCATGTGAGGGTACTCACCAGGACTTGAAGATGTATTCATTTCCAGTAGTAATACACCCTTGAACATCTGCAGGAATAGTTTATTCTCTGTCATGGAAAATTTGTTCTGGTTGTGGTGCTGCTGGCCTAGAATCCTAAGCAAGGATAGACATATATACAGATATCATTAATTACAAGATACAACAACATGCATATGCTACAATGTGATCCAGTAGATGTATCTGAAATATTATGTTCTCATGTGTGCTTCCAATACCATACTGAAAATAACATGACTGCCATTAGAAGGTTCTGTGCTCAAGCCTGTGGTATAATGCTTGGCCAGGAACCTGTACTGAAAGGTAGGGCAAAGGCTGCTTTATGGTGCATTATTGCCTGACACCTAGCATTTCACATTGGGATGCTACACACTAGTGAAAGGTGTAGACACAAATGGAGTGACCTCCAGAACAGGCATCTGCAGCTGCTCTGTGACCTAATTTGCCATGATCAGAAACATCTTATGGCACATTTAGCTATGCTCAAAAATGTGCGTGCACATAAAATACATTTCTATGTAGTACTAGGTCTGCAAATAACATTTTGTTGTGACTTACAGAATTACCACACCAAAGTGCCATGATAAAGCAGCTATCATCTCTTGTTGCCAAATCTTTTAAGAAAGGTGGAATAGAAGATGTTGGTGCTGTAACATGTGGTATTAATGGCAACCATATGAAATATCAGGACCCACTAGAGTGAGTCTGAATGATAGAAACTGAATGGCTGAAAAAGTGGAGATCCTGTTTTTTCCCTTTAATATTCATTTTTTCACTGATGTATGGTGCTCTCATATTTGGTTTATATAAGTTCAGGGAGGTGGGGTGGCTTGCCCCCCCATATTGGTCAGTGCAGAGGTGGCTTGCCCCATGCAAAAAGTAATCTTAAAGGAGAAGAGTAATGTTTGAGATTGACTCTTCTCCTGAATTTTTGGTCATTTTGTTTGGCATGTCAGCACCTGGCATTTTTGAGTATCGACATTTCAGAGGGGGGGATGGTATTTATTTATATTTTTCCAAGCACAAGGAATGCAGTCCATGCATTGCTACAGTAATCTGATGCAGACATAAGACATGGTCCATAATCTACTCATTTTTTGGAACCCATTTGTGGATTTCAGTGACAATTACCTACTACTGCAGTTTCTCTGCACTAACTTATACAATTAAATACTACAAATTTAATGCGGTTCCCCGATGTTCAAGGTAAACGCAGTTAATGAATAATGTGAAGTGCACCAATTGAAGTATGCACGCTGTGAAGTAATGGCAAATGCAGGTAAAGCACAGATGGATGAGCTGTAAATAAACTGCAGTATTGTTTGAGAGTGTTTTATACTGTCAGCTAAGAAGACATTCTTCTGCATCTTTCTGCATGATAATCATATGGACTGCTGCAAACTCTATACTTTTCAACATAAATTATGTTTTGTAAACTATGTGATGGCACTTTATTTTTAGAAAGTCTAACTATTCTCATTTAACTTGCTGTTCAGTATGTCTGTCATGCATATGATTTCTACTATTAGTTATGCATTTTAAGAACATCAGTATACTATAGGATTAATCAGTTATCTTTGTACTCTGATTTCAGGATGATCACGGCTACTTAGTACTAACATTCAACTTGCAATAAATGTTCTTGCAGATGTATAGATTTTCACAGTAGATACACTATGTATTTTTCTAAGTAATGCCTGCATTGCAGAGTGTAGTGTCCTATGCACAGTGATAGTTACAGCCTTCTCTCCTTGCTTAGAAGTTGGCCTAATAGCACCTCAATCAGGACAATTTGCTCTCTGACAGAGAATAAACTATTCCTGCAGGCACTAAAAACTGTTTGGTGAGACCTTCCTCAGAAGAAGTGGAGAAAAGGGACTCCAAGACTGCCATTGTCATGTAAACGACATGAGAGAGCAAGTGAGGTGATGTGCTACTGATATCGCGGCTGGTAGACATGGCCCAAAGGGAGTAGAGAACACTACCTAACCTGACCACCAACACTGGATACTTCTAGGTGTCACCAGAGTATTCATTACCTCACCTGTAGCATCTCAGGAGGGGATATTACTTGGGTGCTCCACTCATATAACTCGCTATGCCATTTCACATGCTTTTTGGATGATGTTTATGTATGGTAATGGTGTTATGGAAGCGTCACATATCTGAGCAGTGTCATGTGTATGGTCCCCAGATTCACATAATCTGGGACATGCTGCTTTGGCAGATGATAATGACGTTGTTGAAAGGCAAAAATATGGGATACCAATCCACCAAATAAACACACATTAATAAAAATAGCATGCACCACAGAAAGCTCACAAGACTAGCTCTTTGTCAGAAGCTTTTGATAGTATTTCTTTGTCAACCATTTTCAAGACTAGCTCTTTGTCAGGTTATTCCAAGAAGATGGTGATGTAGCAGATATACTCCTCCACATGTTTATATCACATAATATTAAACATAATAGATAGTTGCCTATCATATCATCGAAGTTAGCTTTGATTTAAAGAAAAAAAAAACACTAGGTTAAAATGACTGTATGTACTTTTGACTGACAAGCCATTGCATTGACAACATTCTACACAATATATACATATATATATATATATATATATATATATATATATATATATATAGATCACAAAAATTTTTTTTTTTTGCATTGAGCAATCACACCTGCACTCCCACCCATTAATTATATATGCTAAGTCCATAGTCATATACCCATTATGAAAAGAAGAAATCATTACACACAATGAATCAGAGCTAGAGCAAAAATTCCATCATCTACACATTTCAGGGTAAACATGACAAGGGGCACTACCATTTAACATAAAATCTTAGAAATTGTCTTTAACAACTCCCATGATCAAAACTGATAGCAGAAATGCCATGTATAGACTTTTACAATTTTTGATGAAATGTTTTTTCAGTCAAAAGTACATTCAGTCATTTTAACCTACTGTTTTTACACACACACACACACACACACACACACACACACACACACACACACACACACACACACACACACACGCACACACGCACACACGCACACTCACTCACACACACACACACACACACACACACACACACACACACACACACACACACACACACACACGCATACTCACACGCACACACACACACACACACACACGCACACACGCACACACGCACACGCACACACACACACACACACACACACACACACACACACACACACACACACACACACACACACACACACACACATTGAGTACACATACATGGGTGATCATCTTTGTTTGTACATAATTGCAGACTATACCAAGTGTATACCAAGAATATATATTCGCCGTTCCAAAGGAGGGATGGGCCTCCTTGAAATTGGTTACATGTATAGATATGCAGTCGTGGGACTTCACATATATCTACTGACCTCACAAGATCCAAATGTAGTGAAAGTTTTGAAATGTGAGGAGAATAAATCTAAGATGACATCTCTGCTAAATTTAGCAGAAGCATATCGATGTCAAGCAGGAATGGAAATCAAACCAGAAGTAGATAAAAACCAGGCAGCAACTGAATGTGCCAAAAAACAAAAGAAAGAATATAAGATGAAGGACCAGAAGAGAAGGCAAGAAATGTGGAAAATGCATAAATATAGTTGCAAGTATAGAAAACTTCAGCAAGAACCTCATGTTGATCAGGAACGAAAGCAGGAATGGTTAAGGAGAGGCGAATTCAAACCAAGAGATGAAAGGTTAATATTGGCAGCCCAAGATAGTGGGCTATGCACACGGTGGTTTACAAAGTCCACTGAACATGTGGGAGAAACAGACAAATGTAGATTTTGTAAAACCAAATTGGAAACAGTCGCTCACCTTATTGCTGGTTGTAACACACTAATGGCAGAAGGACTGTATACTGAAAGGCACAATAATGTGACAAGACTGTTGCACTGGGGATTGTGAAAACATTATGGTATTGAAGTGGCTGAAAAACACTGTAAACATGAGCCACAGAGCATCATAGAAAATGATAAAGTTTATATCACATGGGATCACCCATTACCAACACTCCAAAAGATGGATGCTTGCAAACCGGATATAGTGGTCCAAGAAAAGAAGACAAAAGTAGCACTGATCATTGAAATGCTACACCCAGTGACTACAGTGTCTTGTGTACAGAGAGACAGAAAATCATAAAATATCAGGATCTGCAGGCAAAATTGAGGGCAATGTGGAAGAAAGATACTCAAACAGTTCCAATAGTAGTAGGAGCAACAGGTCTTATAAAAAAGAATTTACAACTGTATTTGGATATGTTACCATTACATGTAACTCCATACGAACTGCAGGAGTCATTACTGGGTACATTTTGGGTGCTGCGAAGAGCACAACTGGCTGACATCGAAGATTGAAACAATACTAATTTCATGAACTTTACTCATACTTTGACTTAGGGATGGGGTCCGTTCCCATCATGGTATTAGAAACCCAAAAAATTTGGAGAAATTAAAAATTGCAGACACATCAGAAGTATCATATGTGCCACAAATGCAGAGCTACAGCTTTATGTTAGTAAGAAACTATTTTATCCACTGCTGTATATGACTACATGCTGTTTACACTAGGATTTATGAAATAAATATGTTTAATATAGCTTTTATTACAGTACTGTTTGTTTCAGATGCAGGCCAATTGTCAGTATCTATTGATAATGATGCCAACTAGATTGCAAACCCCAACACATACTACAAACCACTGACACAATTCATTCAAAGCAAACACATATGTATTCTCCACTGTTACCCAGTTGCCATCTTCACTGACAAGCCCTGGTAAGTCTGAGAGCACCATTTTTATACAGTGTGGATGACCATGTGGACATAGGCCTTGGGAATGATGTATCGGCAAAACATTCCACTAGTCAGTGGTGATCCTTGAGCTGGCAGAGAGGAACAGGCAAAGGACAGTGGCATCCTAAGAGTTCAGGATTATCTATGCTATCTGAACTGCCTTTACATGTGCATGTATTGATACCATTAATTCAGGTTTTGTCCAGGCAGATCACAGATTCTTAAGATGGCATTACTGGGGCCTCACAGAGTGTGTACATTGTATGACAACAACCAAGCAAGATGGCTTGAAATGTGCCATTTTAGGTAAACGTGGATGACAAAACAACTGATGTAGGAATGTAGGGGTTGGGAGGGTGGCCCAATGGTTAAGGTGTTTGCCTTGCAAACACAAGGTGCAGGGTTTGAGTCTCACAAGGGATAATTGGCTAGGCTTAAAATGGCTCGCAAGGGCAGTTAACTTAGTACTAACCTATGACTGTATTTTGCAAATATACACAAGCCATATACTCTCATCATTGCCATTTTAGTACCTTGAAATGACCTGTTTATAACTTTGAACTTCCACATAGTGTACAGCATAGACACAAACAAGCGCACACACACACACACACACACACACACACACACACACACACACACACACACACACACACACATGCATGCACACACACTTGCACACAGACACACACACACATGCACACACACACACACACACACACACACACACACACACACACACACACACACATGCATGTGCGCACACACATGCACACAGACACACACACACATGCATGCACGCACACACATGCACACACACACACACACACACACACACATATGCATGCGCACACGCACACATACACAAACACACATACACGTGCACACACACACATACATGTGCAGAAACGCACACATGCACACACACACACACACACACACACACACACACACACACACACACACACACATGCACACACAGGTATGCACACACACACACACACGCATGCACACAGGTGTGCACACACACACAAACACACATGCACACACAGGTATGCACACACACACAGACACACACATGAATGTGCATGCACACACACACACACACACACACATGCGCGCAAACACACATGCACACACAGACATGTGTGCACACACACACATACACACACACATGCACAAATGCACGTGCAGACACATACACACACACGAACACACACGCACACACAGGCACGCACGCACACCCACCTGCATGCACACACACACATGCACGAATGCACGTGCACACACACACACACACACACACACACACACACACACACACACACACACACACACACACACACACACACACACACACACACACACACACACACACACACATGCACGCACACACCTGACTAGGGTTATATG